>NC_133618.1:589241054-589541054 GCF_048593235.1 Sminthopsis crassicaudata | reverse complement strand
TTTTCTGTAGTCAAATTCATTTTGTTGTTGTTTGCTCGTTTTTCTGCCTTTTGTTGTGACTTAGTGTTTTTATGTGAGAGTTGGGTTCTAGTCCTAGATTTTTTTTGTGCTGAGGCAGAGTCTTTCCCTTGGCTTTCACTAGGCTTCAAGGCTTAACTTTTGGCTTTCACTGGAAGGCAGACTACCTTTCTTGCTTGAGCAAGAAAGGGACAGATGCCTCCCTATTGGCCTCTTTTAGGTGTGAGGTTTAACTGCTGATCCCCCAAATATGGGACCTTTTTTGCTGGGCTACTATAGAAAAAGGGCTTCCCTTGCTAGCAGACCTTTTGGAGAAATCTTGCTTATCTGTCCAAAGATTGCAGCCCTGCTACTAGCTTGCTTTGGAAACAGGGTCTCTCTGCTGGTAGAGGGGAGTAGATGAGACTAGTGGGGTCTTGATGTTGACCAACCCAGTTTAGGACCTTATTACTGATAAGCAAGGCGATCAAGGTCTGACTGGTGGCTTGTGCTAGATGTGGGGTTTCTGGGGTGAGGTCTTACTGTGTTGCACAGACTATTTACTTGGCCAGGGAGCTGCTGGTTTGCAAGTGTTAGGGTCTCAATAGTGGATTGCCTTGGGCTTAGAGCTTTGCTGTAGGCTCCATTCTGTGAGACTGCTGCTGCTGCTGGTTCTCTTAGACCTCTCTCCCCTTCTACCCCAGTGATACAGACCATTCCTGTACTGCTGTTAAGCTGCTTCCCTGTTTCTAGATCAACTCTGAGGTAGAAAACCTTCCCCATTCTGACATTTTGGCACTCCAAAATCGAAATTTTTAAGAACTCTAATCAACACAACAATGAATCAGATTCCATAAGACTAACAATGAAAAATAGTCCCTATATGAGACAAATCTTTTTTCTATATGGTCAATGTAGAAATTAGCTTGATTGCCTATGCTTATTTGCTACTAGGCTTTTTTTTTTGGTCTTTCTTGGATGTAGGAGCAAGGAAAAATAAATGCTTAATAATTTAAAAATATTTTTTAAAAAGATGGGTACAAAGAATTAAATTGTGGTCCCTAAAAACACACTGCAGTTTTAAAAATATGATCTTATACCCAGCTCTAAGTTATAAGTTATAAGTTTTCCTTTTGTTTTAGAAGATTTTTTAAAAAATGAAATTTAATTTTTTTAAATTAGGAGGGGGAGGGAAATCTGATTATCTCTCACATTCAAGAGGAAAAATCTAAAGCCTATGAATGGGAAGTAACATTGCTGTCACACAGCTAATTAATGGCAATGTAGTGGCTAGACCTCAGGCCAAAAGATTTAAAGCAGGAAGAGATCTTGGTTCATCTGATTCAACCCTGAAGTGCAGAAAGATTCTACACCTTGTTAGCAATCACACAGGAAATAAATGCAATGCTGGCCTCCATTTCTAGGGCTTTTTCTTTCATAATTTCATATCATACTCCTATATCCTGAAATTAAATGGAAAATTCAAAATGGAAACTTATTAGTGCAAAGTACATTATGTTGTTTATTGATTGTTTGCTTGTGTATGTGAAGCAGATGAAATGTTCCATTGTCTGACAATGATAGCTGGAACAATCAGAAAGATATCCTGAAAAGAGGGTTTTTGTACATTATGTTAATTAAAATATCTAGTTATACATGTTATTTGCCTGGATTTGGATTTGGAAGATGGGTTTGAAGATAATGCATGACATCTTTGTCATTACTATCATCGACATTATCTTCACCACCATTACCATCATCATCTTCATTATGTTAGTTATTAGCTAACATCTACATAGCACTTTTAGATTTATAAGCACATTAGAGATATGATCTTATCAAGTCAAAGACTTAGGATTTCAGAGGCCATCTGATTCAAACACTTCATTTTACTGATGAGGAAATTCAGATCCAGGAAGATAAGATCTTGTCCAAAATTTCACAGGTATAATGATCAGGGGTGGAATTTGAACCAGATCTTCTGACTCTAAAGCAAATTTTCTTTTTACTGTATAAATATGTATACTATATTGATAAAATGATACTGATGATGAAGATAGCTAGCATTTATATAGCACTTTATAGTTGGTAAATAACGTTAAAATTCCTAATTTTATCCTCACAATGACTCTGAGGGGAAAGCAGAATTATTATCCCCATTTTATAATTTTGAAAATTAAGTCAGATGTCCTGATCACAGAGGCAGTCAGTATCTGAGGCTGGATTTAAACTCAGTTTTTCCTGAATTCCTCACACTCTATTTACTGAGCCATCAAACTTCCTATTTGATTTATATTTCAAAACCTTTTGGTGGGGAGGCATAGACAAGATGGAAGAGTAAAGGCAGGCATTCACCCAACCTCTCCCCAACACTGCTCCAAATTCCTTTTAATAATGACACTAAAACAAATTTTAGAGCCTCAGAATACCCAAAAAGATGGAATAGAACTTTTTCCAGCCTAAGTAACTTAGAGTAGGAGTCTAGTGTCAGTGCAGGCCAGGCCTGCACAGCCTCAGATTCAGCTCCAGACCAACTTCTGAATCAGCAGTGATTGAGAGTGGCTTCCAGACTTCTCAGCCCAGAAACACCAAAGAGGACCTGGAAGGTTAGCAGAAGAGGTTTGTAGAACTAGGGTGGGATCTGCCCAGCACAAATTCCATTGTAGACCTCAATAGTACAGCCTCAACCCTGGCCCCAGCACCAGCCCAGACTCTAGCATCAGTAAATTAGGACCTCTGAATCAGCAGTAGTGCTAGAGGTTTCTTAACCTCTCAGTCCAAGAATACCAGGGAGGACTCAGAAGGTCAGCAACAGGGTGGGAATCAGGTTGCAGTTCCAGGGCAGGGAGCCAGTTCAGCCCTTGTTCTAGTTGTCAACTGGAATCTCTGTTGCTTTAGCACACTAGATCTGAGGCAGGAACACTCTTAAAATCTCCAGGGAAGAAAAGAGTTCTTGTGACCAAATTGCTATGAGGTTCTCTGAAGACAAGTCTTGAAGCTTGGGACAATACACCCTGCACCCTGGAAACAGAGCCCTATTTTAACAAAAAGTTAAAAGCCAAGTAAAATGAGCAGACAATAAAAAATGTTTCTGACCATGGAAAGCTATTATGGTGACAAGAAAGACCAAAACAAACAGTTAGAAGATGATAATGAAGTCAAAGCTCCATCCAAAGCCTCCAAGGAAAATAAGAATTAGGATCAGGTTATGGAAGATCCCAAAAGGGACTTTGAAAATCAAGTATGAGAGATAGAGGAAAAATTAGTTAAAGAATTGAGAGTAGTGCAAAAGGAAATACAAAAAGCTAATGAGGAGAAGATTGCCTTAAAAAGCAAAATCAGCCAATTGGGAAAGGAAGTACAAAAGATCACTGAGGAAAATAATTCTTTTAAAAAATAGAATTGAGCAAATGGAAGGTAACAACTTTATGAGAAATTAAGATACAATAAAGCAATACCAAAAAATTTAAAAAGTAGGGGGAAAAACTGTAAAAATCTCATTGGAAAAATAAATAATCAGAAAGTAGATCCAGAGTAGATAATTTTAAAATTATTGGTCTATCATGATCAAAAAAAGTCATGATCAAGAAATAATCAAGGAAAAGTGTCCTGATATCCTTGAACTTGAGGGTAAAATAGAAATTAAAAGAATCCAAAGATCATCTTCTGAAAGAGATCCCAAAAAGAAAATGCCTAGGAATATTATAGTCAAATTACAGAACTCAGAGTGAAACCAGGTGATGGAGAGTAGATAGGTCTTGTCTGAACTCTTCCTGACTTCCCTCAGATCAATACTAGATCAAGCCTCTGAACAAGTTTTGAAATGACTGAACCCAGCAATATTTGAAGGGTAACAAATTTCAAGCAGAAGATATTTTGGGAGAAATTCAGGAAATTTCTGTTTCAGGAGAGCAGGGGAGAAGTTGCAGCCCAGTGCAGGTATAGTACAATGAAAAGAGATGCAGGAAAGGCTTCAGCATGCTGGGGGAATTTAGTGGAAAGCTTGTAGCGTTTGCTATTTTGTCCTAGTTCAGAAGCTAGTGGATCAGCAAACTAGCTGTTAAACTTCCAACACAACTACAGAATGCAAAAAAATGAGTCACTGAAGCCCAGCATAACAAGTAATACTTGGCCATACTCACCCAACTTGAGAAGGAAACCAGTCGTACCTGCCCCAGGGCAATGTGAAACCACTGTCCCTTTAGAGGAAGCTTGGGACAATCTCCCCCTTGCCCTAACAGCAGATTCCAATCTTTAAAAATGAGCAAAAAAAGCAAAAAGAGTTCTGACCATAGATAGCTTTTTATAGAGACAGGGAAGACCAGATCTCAAACCCTGAAGACACTAAAAGCAAAACATCTCCAGATGAAGCCTCACAAGGCTCTCTTGGAAGAATTCAAAAAGACTCTTAAAAGAAAATTAGAAGAAAAGTGGAGAAAGGAAATGAGAGCTCTGGAAAAGGAAACACAAAAATTGTCAAAGAAAATCACTCTTTAAAAATAGTTTTGACAAAATGGAAAAGAAAAACAACTTGAAAAACAGAATTTGTGAAATGAGAAAAAAATCCACTGAACAAAATAACTTATTTAAAAGTTTTATTGGTCAAATGCAAAAGGAGATGAAAAACTGAAGAAAATAATTCACTAAAAATTAGAATTGAACAAATGGAAGTGAATGACTCATTAAGACCAAATATTAGTCAAACAAAACAAAACAAAACAAAACAAAACAAAAAAAAAAAAAAAGAAAAAGAAAAAGAAAAAAGAAAAAAAAAAAGGCAAAATACCTCTTCGGGAAAAACAACTGATCTGGAAAATAGATCCAGGAGAGACAATCTAAGAATTATTGTACTATCTGAAAACCATGATGGAAAAAAAAAAAAAAGCCTAGATAACATTTTTCAAGAAATCATCAAAAAAAACTGCCCTGATGTCCTAGAACCAGAGGGTAGAATAGCCATTGAAGGAATCCACCAATCACCTTCTGAAATACTCCAAAATGAAAACTCCAAGTAATATTATACCTAAATTCCAGAATTTTCCGATCAAGGGGAAAATACTGCAAGCAGTCAGAAAGAAAGAATTCAAATATTGAGGAGCCATGATCAAAATTACCCAGAACCTAGCAACTTACACTTTAAAGGATCAAAGTACCTGAATATGATATTACAGAGGGCAAAGGAGCTTGGACTGCAACCAAGAATCAAATATCCAACAAAATTAAGCATTATCTTTCAGGGGGGGAAAAAGACAAATATTCAATGAAATGGGATTTTCATTTTTTTTTTTATGAAAAGATCAGAGCTGAATAGAAAATTTGATTTTCAAATACAGAACTCAAGAGAAGCATAAAAAGGTAAAAAGTGAAGAAAAAATTGTTTTTTAAAGGTTAAAATCCCTGTATAGGAAGATGATATGTTTAACTCTTGAGAACTATATCTTTGTTAGAGGTATATTTAGAGGGTGTGGGTATAATTTGACTTTATTGTGATG
This sequence comes from Sminthopsis crassicaudata, assembly GCF_048593235.1. Taxonomy (NCBI): domain Eukaryota; kingdom Metazoa; phylum Chordata; class Mammalia; order Dasyuromorphia; family Dasyuridae; genus Sminthopsis; species Sminthopsis crassicaudata. Next base: position 589,535,565 of record NC_133618.1, on the reverse strand, counting down.
ATTTAAGAAAGAAACTAAGGATGGAAAAGGGATTGTGCTGGAAGAAGAGAGAAGGGAAGGTAAAAGGTGGTAAATTATATCACATGAAAAGGAAAAAAAGACCTATTATAGTTGAGAGAAAGAAGGGAGTGAGATGAGCTTTATGTGAACTTTATTCTCATTAGATTTGGCTCAAAGAGAGAATATCAGACATATTTAGATTAATATAGAAAATTGTCTCATCCTATAGAAGTAGGAGAAGAAAGGGGAAAGGAAAAAGGGATGCTAATAGAAGGGAGAACAGAAGTAGAAGGGAAAAGGAATAAGAAGGAAGGAGGAGGTATTGTAAAAGGAAGTGCAGATTGAGGGACATGGTGGTCAGAAATAAAATACTGAGGAGGAGGGAAAGGGAAAAAGGAAAAAGAAAAGTATAACTTGGGGAAAATAAGATGGTTGGAAATACAGTTAGTAATTTTAACTGTGAATGTGCATAGGATGGATGCCCCCATAAATGAAAACAAACAGTAGGCTAGATTAAAAGACAAAATCCTACAATATGTTTACAAGAAACACGTTTAAGGCAGAACGATAAATACAGAGGAAAGGTAAAATGCTGGAGCAGAATTTATTATGCTTCAGCTGAAGCTTAAAAAAAAAAAAAAAAAAAAGCAAAGGTAGCAATCCTGATTTCAGATCAAGCAAAAACAAAAATAGATCTAATGAAAGGAGATAAGGAGGGGAACTGTATTTTGCTAAATTATTTTATTATGCATATGTATTATACATATATGTATAATGTATAATAATATAATAATATGCATATATTATGTATATATGTATTATTCTAATATCATAGATAATGAAATAATATCAATACTAAACATATGCACCAAGTAATATAGCATCCAAATTTCTAGAGGAGAAGTTAAGAGAGCTGCAAAAAGAAATAGCCAGCAAAACTATATAAGTGGGGCATCTCAGTGAAATTCCAGAAATCCTAGATCAAGCAGAAAATACTGCAAGCATCCAGAAAGAAACAATTCTAGTATAATGGAGCCACAGTCAGGATAACACAAGATTTATCAGCTTCTACATTAAAGAACTGGAGGACTTGGAATATGATATTACAGAGAGCAATGGAGCTAGGATTGCAACCCAAAAATCACCTATCCAGCAAAACTGACTATAATCCTTCAGAAGAAAAGGTGGTCATTCAACAAAATAGAGAATTTTCAAGCATTTGTGATGAAAAAAAAAAGAGCTGGGAAATGATGAGCAGGATGCTCTCAGGGGGGGAAAAACTTAGACCATCTTTCATGAACAAAATGAAATGTATTGTATACAATGTTCTGGGATGACCAGCTATAAATGACTTTGCTGTTTTTAGTAGTACAATCATCCACAAATACTCTGAATGACTTAATGAAAAATCCTATCCATATCCAGAGAAGAAACTGATTGTGGCTGAATATAGATTGAAGCATTCTCTCTTTCTCTCACTATCTCTTTCTTTCTTTTAAATTTAATTTTTTCTTGAGTGTTTTTATTTTCCTTAGGGTGGGAGATCTATGTTTTCCTTCACAACTTAACTTTTATGGAATGTGTTGCATAACTTCACAAGTGATTTCTTAATTGTGTGTACGGATAAGGGAGAACATAGAACTCAAAAATCTTAAAAACAAATGCAAAAAATTGTTTTGAATGTAATTAGGGGAAAATATTAAATAAATTAAAAGAAAAAATCTTGGTGACTGGGGAGATGAGAGAATATAAAAGAGGGAAATATTATGTTTTTATAACTCTTTTTTCAATGACACTTATGGTATTCAGGGTCCTGGTAATTTTTTGAGCAAACCAGATCCCAGTTCCAGACCAAAAAGGAGACCAAACCAATGTCTCAAATGCCACTTAGCATTCATCATGCTATTCTTTCTAATTACATATACACACTAATTATCAAACTCCAAAAATACTGAGAAGGTATCCTCCTTGAACAGGTTGTGATTTGTTTGTAGGCATTATTCCTTTTTGGCAGAACCAATCCAGAAATGAGTTTTCTTTTTTCTTTTTCTTTTCTTTTAGTCTAAGCTTAAGAAAAAATAAGCATTTTCACAATAAAGTAAAATGGAAAAAAAGACACTTGCACATGAACCTGCAAATCTGTCATATAGAGTTTGCTATTCTTTTTAATTATATATATTAAAGTTATCATTTTCCCCTTTTTTCCTCTCCTTACCTCTTCTCTTTCTAAAGATTACTACTTTTAGACACAAATATGTTTATTCTAAAATCTTTATTTTTTTCAATGGATGTCTTCCTTCATGAGTCAACTTGGGTATTTTTATTAGTCAAAATGACTGGGTCATCCAACATTCTTAAAATAATATTATTATTATGGTATGCCATGCTATCTTAGTTCTACTCATTTTGTTCTTCATCATTTCATGCAATTCTATTCATATTTTTCTTAGATCATTGAGCTCATCAGTTCCAATAGCATAGTAGTATTCCATCACAATCATATGGCACAATATATTTAGCTATTCCCCAATTGACAGTCTTCCCTTAAATTTCCAATTCTCTTGCCACCACAAAGAAAGCTATCAAAAATGTTTTACAAAATATAGGTTCTTTTCCTTTCCCCCCAATGATCTTTGGAAACAGAGCTACTAGTGGTATTGCTGAGTCAAAGGATATAAACATATTAATAACTCTTAATAGGGCATAATTTCAAAACGCTCTCCAAAATGGCTGAATCAACCCACAGCTCCACCAATAATGAATTAGTGTCCAAATTTTCTACATTCCCTCACATATTTGTCACTTTTCCCTTCAATCATTTTAGCCAATCTGATAGATATAAAATGGTCTCAAGGATGTTTGAACTCTTTCCAGAAGTGGATTTTCCAAAGAGGGAGCTTAAGCAAAAGGATAAAAGCATAAAAATTATAAACAAGAAATAACCTAGAGATCAGATAATCTTTCCTCTCATCTGATTCTGTAGTCAGAGGGGAAAAGGAGAGAGAAAAGAAAGAAGAAAGCATAGGAAGGGAAGGAGGTGAAAGAGAGGAAAAAGAAAGAGGGCACAGGGAGGAATAGACAGAGATAGCCTATGAAAGTCTGATTTGATATGTATATTTATAACTAGACCTATGTATCTAAGTGGTCATATATGATTTTATAAGCATTTCCCTTAAAGAGGGAGTGTAATACAGTGAAAAAAGACCTTAAATCTGGAGGAACTTGGATTCAAAGCCCACCTCCAACTAGCTGTGCTACCATGGCTAAAGCTCTTAACTTTATGATATTTAAGTGTCTTCTCTGCAAAGTAGTGATTATATATAAAGCCTCTAGTATACATACACCTTTCAATGTTCATATATGTTAAAGGTCTTTAAAAACCTTAGAGTGCCATATACATATCAACCATTCTATTATTACCCCCAAATTATTTCCACCTGTTTGAGACCTGCTAGTGGAGAAGTATTACCTCTCCAGACAGTCCACTCCACTTTTGAACAGTTATGTTTTGTTATGAAGTTTTCCATTAGATCAAGAGGAAATCAGATTTTCTGTAAAGTCTACAGAGTTTTGCCCTTCAGGGTCTTGTTTAGCAATTGATAAAAATGCTGTCATCTTTTAAAGATGAGATCAACCACACCCAAAGCTTAGAGGATGACTGGAAGCAAGCCTTTGAAAACACACACTCTTCTTTAGTTCATTTCCATCTTTATTTGACTAGGAAGAAGGAGGAGGACTTTCAAAGTAGCTCAGAATAAACTATCTCACCTTAGCCCAGTTAGCCTTTTAATTCTTACTTTTCACTTTTCTCCCTGAATGCATTGTAGCATCTTATGTAAAGAAACTCAATTGCTAACCAAACATAAACCCAACTCAACCATATGATATGTATGTACCTCTATGCATATCTCATGCATCCATACTCTAAACTACGGGCAAACTTCTCAAACAACAGTCCTTGAAATGAACCCACACAAAGCCAACAACCAACCGTGAAGTGCATTCATTGTTCCGTGAATTATCATACATACCTCAGTGAAGCTTTTGTGATACGATAACTTAACTAAGTAATAGACAATGCTTCATGGGTGCCTCAGCAGCAAGTTTGGAACAGCCAGCATTCCTCTAAAAATTAAATAAACAAATGATAACATTCCCTTTCCTCCTTTCATTCAGCATTTGAAAAAACCTATCCAACTTTATTAAGTATAATTGATACTGAATTTTAAAGTACTTACTGCCCTATGAAAAGACAACATCTTTAAATCAATCAACTGCTTAGGGGTCAGGGGTTTATGTGGGCCCATCCCACTTATTATGCAGAATTTCCTGTTGGACAGAATTCATGGCATTCATATCAGCAATGATGGGGGTAATGTCAACTGTCAGATGTAACACAGAAATTATAGTGCTCTGGGCCAGCCTGACCAGATCAGACATGTGGTATGATTTCAGAGGAGCTGGTAATGTTGTTTTTCCCTTTCACCAATACCATCTTCCCCAGCTTTATGATGCCTAAAATTCCAAGGTAGAAAAATCATCTCTTTAAATTGGCTTTGGGAGGTAATAAGAGATTACTGAAAGAGCAGTGGCTCTCATGTTCAAATCCCATTTATAAAGACTAATATGACCCTCAGCAGGCCATTTAGCTTCCTTAAACCTCAGTTTCCTCAGTTGTAAAATGGATAGGTTATACACAGCCTCTGAAGTCCTTTCCAGTATTACATCTGTAAATCCTTCAGGAGAGGTAATAAGCTATTATGTTATAAAGTGGGAGAATATTGTGGTGCAAAGAATCCGTGGAAAACCATGCTTGTGCTCCAGATGCCATCTTTCTCCATTTGTTTGACTTTTGGGCAATTTACCTCATATCTTAGAGATCACTTGTTCTTTTCTAGCCCCAAATGAAGATGACATCACTTGCTTCCCTTCACAGGGTACTTACAGGGATTACAGGTAAGAATGGTTGTAAAGTACTTTGTTGCCCCCCAACAATCAATCATTGAATATTTATTAAACATCTACTGTGAGCTAGGCATTTTGCTAAGGGTTAGATGTCATCTGGAGGAGAAAAAAAAAAGTTAATGCCTTCATAATATGGCTCTTCTCTGTTTCCAAACTTATTATACATCATTCTCCTTTACATACTCTTTGGTCCTTTCTAATTAGGTCTGCTTGTTGTTCTTCACACATGACACTCCATTTCTAATCCTTGGCCTTTTGTATATATATACTATACTCAGAATGCTCTCTTCTCACCTACATGGCTTACAATTCCTAGTTCAAATCTACTGAGGCAGTAGGACTTTAATAATCTCTGACAGCCACCAACACTTTCCCCAATTTACCTTGTATTTATCACATATAATATACATACACATAAAATACAGTTATTTCTATATATGTTCAGCCAGATATACATATTTGTATTAACTAGTTATTGGTGTACATTTTTTCTCCATGTTAGAAACTAAGTTTCCTTAGGAAATTCTTTCATTTTTTTCCTATGTATTCTCAGCATCACATACAGGAAGTGGCACACAGAAAGCATTTAACAAATGCTTGGTTATCAATTGATTTAATCTCTAATTTGTGAAATTAGTTTTTAAAGAGATGGAGAAGAATAGGGGGAGAACTAACTGCTAGAGAGCAACTTAGATGAACAATAGCTTCTTAATTTTGATAAGATATAGAGCTATTAATGGTATATATTATATTAGCAGTCAACTTCATCCCTGCCTCATCTCATTATTAGTATTCCAAATGGGTGAAAGAAGAAGTGCCAGAAATAGGTAAATTCTATGTTTGAGCACTGATTATTATCTTCACACAATAAATATTTATTGAAATGTCATGGCTACTGGAAAGGATATCCCAATCTACTCTCCTGTGGTTCCCTTTACTATCTCTGTAACCTTCAAATCAAAATATGCCACTTCCCAGGCCATCACTCTCCTATTGGTACAGTTTTCCTTTGTTAGAAATAAACTCTTTGAGAACATGAATCTCTTCCCAAATATTTGTATTTCTAATACTTGAAACATAGTAAGGTCCTAATAAATACTTTGTCATCCATTTATGAACCATGGCATTTATGTGTTACCAAAAATATAAAATAACAAAACAAAGGATCTTTCCAAATGTTCACCAAAAATTCCAACAGAATTCAAATCTATGTGAAGGAAGATAATCATATTTGCTTTGGCTTTTTGCAATAAAAATAAAATTGAATGAAAACTTTAATTATTATCATAACTAATCAAGCTATCAAATTCACATTTATATTAAATCTATGGGTAATTTAAGTAAATTGGCCCAAATTATCCAGCTATTGCCTAAATTACTATTTACTTTATTTTGTAAAGTGTTTTTAATTCCTTTATAACTAGTTGGAACACATTTGCCAGAGCCTATTATTCCTAGAATTGGTCAGCAAGCATTTATTAAACATTTACTATGTGTCAGGCACTATGCTAAATTCTAGGGATACAAAAGAAATACAAAAACAGTCTCTGACCTTGAAAAGACCATAGCCTAAAAACGAGGAGAAAATAAAAAGCATGTGAAAAATCATATGTCTACAAGATAAATACTATGGTATTCATGGGAAGTAAACTCAAAAGGAAGGCAGAAAGAGAAGGCTCTGGGAGATGGAGAAAGGAGAGGCAAAAAGAAATATCTTAACTGGATCTTGAAGGAAATCAAGAAAACCACAAGGAACTGCAAGGAAACCACAATATCAGTGAACTATCAAGTACAAGATGGGGCATAAAGTGTAAGATACTAGAATGATAGGGAGGAGCTAATTTGCAAAGACTTTTAAAAACCCAACAGAGGATTTTTTTTATTTAATCGTGGAGGTAACAGGGAAACATTGGTGTTTATTGACATAGTCAGGCCTGCCCTTTAAAAAAATTATTCTGGCACTAGCTGAATTGGAATGGGGAAGGTCCTGAAGCAGAAAGAACCAGAAGACTCGGAATAGTCCGATGGTAGTAAGTGCCTAAGATGATAAGGACCCTGTACCATGTAGAAGCTATATGAGTGGAGAGACAGGAGTTGTTGTGAAAGAACAAATGACAAGATAGATAGGATATGTAAAGTGAATATGAGTGAACAGTTGAGGATGACATTGAGGTTGCAGGTATGACTGACTGGAAAGATAGTGGTAGCCTTAAATGTAATGGGAAAGTTTGGAAGAGGAAAAAGTTATCGAGTTCTCTTTTGGACATGTTAAATTTCAAAATGTCCAATAGGCAATTGGTGACAAGTAAATGGAAATCAGAAGACAAAATAGGGCTAAATTAATGGATATCAGAATCATCTGTTCAGAGATGACAATTGAACCTATGTGGACTGAAAAGAAAACATAAGATTAGCATAAAGAACCTAAATGGGATGAAAAAAACATTAGATGAGATGAATATAAAGTCAATAACCTATGTGTGCCCAGAACTCATCCTGCCAAGAACTAATAATATAATCTTGGTCAAATTATTTTACCTCTCAACCTCATTTTTCTCATCTGTAAAATGAGTGGGTTAGACTAGCTAATGTATGAAGTCCCTGTCCATTCTTACATTATGATTCTGACTTTGTAAATAGTTTCCAGTAGTTTCCAATTTTATCCAGTTTTTATCTTATAACCTTTTCAGGTCAAAGAGCTCTATTACAGTCTTTAAGAATAATAAATTTCTGAAAAAGAAATTGAGAAGATGGCGGCGTGGAGGCAGACAGCTGCTTGAGCTCCTCGTTTTCTCTCAGAACTTACTTCATGACAAGCCTCTGACTTAATGCTTGACCCAGAAAGAAATCCACAAATTATCACCAAGAGAAGACATCCTTGAAAGTCGCCAGAAAAGGTCTGTGTTTGTTCGGGGGAGGGTCAATCAGACTGGGCGCAGACTAAGGGCAGGCAGCCAGAGTGAGACAGGCAGCTCACACAGCTCAGACCCGAGGGGGAGGGGTGTGATCTCTGCCGTTTCTGTGAAAGGCTTTTGCCCCAGTGTGGATGCTCCATCTTGGCAGCAAGCCAGGAGCGGTGGAGAGGGTGTAAACACCGGAAGTGAAGATTAAAACCCCAGAAAGCCAGCATCTCTCAGAGCCCGGCCACCCCCAACCCCCACCTGGACTGACTGGGTGCGTTCTCAGAGCCTCAGAGCGCAGACTCAGTACAGTCATTGCTGTTCTGTTAGTGGCTCTCTGCTGCCCTACCCCCAGTCTGTAGAGGAAGCCCATTAATAACATCCAGCCCTATCCCCCGCAAAACAGACCAATTGTTTCTCTTGTCAGTTTGTTTTCTTTGATTCCTACTCTGACAAAATGAACAAAAAATTCAAAAGGGCTCTAACCATTGACAGCTTCTGTGTGGAGAGGGAGCAGACTTCAAATGCTGAGGAGACTAGGAACAGACTGTCCCCAGATGTATCCCCTGGGAGGGATATAAGCTGCTCCTCAATACAAAAGAACCTCATAGAGGAAATCAAAAAGGCTCTCACAAGAGAGCTGGAAGAGAAATGGGAAAAGGAAAGGGAAGCTTGGCAAGAGAGCCTGGAGAAGTCATCCCATGCATTCAAAGACAGAATGGATAAAGAAATCAAATCATAGAGAAACAAGATTAGTGAGCTGGAAAAGGTAAACAACTCCAAGGAAAACAGGATTAGTGAGCTGGAAAAGGTAAACAACTCCAAGGAAAACAGGATTAGAGAGCTGGAAAAAGAAATCAGCTCTCTAAAAAATAAAATGGATAAAATGGAAAAAAATTCCATAGAAGATAAAAACTCAATTGGACAATTACAAAGAGATATAAAAAAAGTGAGTGAAGAAAATACATCATTGAAAATTAGACTGGAACAAGTAGAAATGAATGACTCAAGGAGAAACCAAGAGGGAGTCAAGCAAAACCAGAGAAATGAAACAATTGAAAAGACTGTCAAGTACCTTACCAGAAAGACAACAGACCTGGAAAACAGATCCAGGAGAGACAATTTGAGAATAATCGGACTCCCTGAAAAATGGGAGGAAAAAAAGAGCTTGGACACCATTTTCGAGGAAATTATCAAAGAGAACTGCCCAGACGTTTTGGAAACAGAGGGTAAAATAGACATTGAGAAAATTCATCGATCACCTACTGAAAGGGACCCTAAAATCAAAACGCCAAGAAATATAGTGGCCAAGTTCAAGAACCATCAGACAAAGGAAAAGATATTGGAAGCTGCTAGAAAAAAACAATTCAGATATAGAGGATCCACAATAAGGATAACACAGGATCTAGCAGCGTCCACATTAAAAGAACGCAGGGCCTGGAACATGATATTCCGAAAGGCTAAGGAACTTGGTATGCAGCCAAGAATAACTTACCCAGCAAGAATGAGCATCGTTTTCCAGGGAAGAAGATGGACATTTAACGAAATAAATGAATTCCATCTATTTTTGATGAAAAAACCAGACCTACATAAGAGGTTTGATCTTCAAATACAGAACTCAAGAGACTTCTAAAAAAGGTAAAAAGAAATCTTGAGAACTATACTTCTGTCAAAAAAATATGTAAAGAACATATGTACAATTTGTCTTAGAAACTAGAGGTGGAAAGGAGATTATATCATAAAAAAGTATAAAGTGGTGGTACTACATCTCATGAAGAGGCAAAGGTAACCTATTATATCTGAGAGAAAGAAAGGAGGGAGATGAACATAGCGTGTATCAATAGACATATTCGATTTATGGTGAAACTTCTTCCACTTCATTGAAAAGTGAAAGGGAAGGAGTAAGCTAAGGGGAAGGGAATACAGTAATTTCGAGGAAAAGGGGTAAAATAAGGGGAGGATCTTTAAGGTGGGGGAGGGATCCTAAAAAGGGAGGGCTGTGAAAAGCAAGTGGTGTTTACCAATTGAATACTGGATAGGAGGGTAAAAGGGAAGGAAAGGGGAAAAGCATAAGCAGGGGTTAATAGGATGGCAAGCAATATAGAATTAGTCCTTCTAACCATAAATGTGAATGGGGCAAACTGCCTCATAAAGAGGAAGCAGTTAGCAGACTGGATTAAAAGTCAGAATCCTACTATATGTTGTTTACAGGAAACACACCTGAAACAGGATGAGACATTCAAACTAAAAGTAAAAGGGTGGAGCAGAATCTATTATGCTTCAGGCAAAACCAAAAAAGCAGGAGTAGCCATCCTCATCTCAGATCAAGCAAAAACAAAAATTGATCTAATTAAAAGAGATAAGGAAGGGCATTATATCCTGCTAAAGGGAAGCATCAATAGTGAAGCAGTATCAATATTAAACATGTATGCACCAAGTGGTGCAGCATCTAAATTCTTAAAAGAGAAATTAAGAGAGCTGCAAGAGGAAATAGATAGCAAAACTATAATAGCGGGAGATCTCAACCTTGCACTATCAGAATTAGATAAATCAAACCACAAAATAAATAAGAAAGAAGTCAAAGAGGTAAATAGAATACTAGAAAAGTTTGATATGATAGATCTTTGGCGAAAGCTAAATGGAGACAGAAAGGAATATACTTTCTTCTCAGCAGTTCATGGAACCTATACAAAAATTGATCATATACTAGGGCATAAAAACCTCAAAATCAAATGCAGTAGGGCAGAAATAGTAAATGCATCCTTTTCAGACCATAATGCAATCAAAATAACATTTAATAAAAAGCCAGGGGAAAATAGACCAAAAAATAATTGGAAACTAAATAATCTTATACTAAAGAATGATTGGGTAAAACAGCAAATCATAGACATAATTAATAACTTCACCCAAGAAAATGACAATAATGAGACATCATACCAAAATGTGTGGGATACAGCCAAAGCAGTAATTAGGGGAAGTTTTATATCTCTACAGGCCTACCTGCATAAAATAGAGAAAGAGAGGGCCAACGAATTGGGTTTACAACTAAAATTGCTAGAAAAGGAACAAATTAAAAACCCCCAGACAAACACAAAACTTGAAATTCAAAAAATAAAAGGTGAGATTAATAAAATTGAAAGTAAAAAAACTATTGAATTAATTAATAAAACTAAGAGTTGGTTTTATGAAAAAACCAACAAAATAGACAAACCCCTAGTAAACCTGATTAAAAAAAGGAAAGAGAAAAAGCAAATTGATAGTCTTGAAAATGAAAAGGGTGAACTCACCACTAATGAAGAGGAAATTAGAACAATAGTTAGGAGCTACTTTGCTCAACTTTATGCCGATAAATTCGATAACTTAAATGAAATGGAAGAATACCTTCAAAAATATAGCTTGCCCAGATTAACAGAGGAAGAAGTAAGTAGTCTAAATAGTCCCATCTCAGAAAAAGAAATAGACCAAGCTATTAACCAACTTCCTAAGAAAAAGTCCCTAGGACCAGATGGATTTACAGGTGAATTCTACCAAACATTTAAAGAACAACTAACTCCAATGCTATGTAAACTATTTGAAAAAATAGGGATTGAAGGAGTCCTACCAAATTCCTTCTATGACACAGACATGGTACTGATACCTAAACCAGGTAGATCGAAAACTGAGAAAGAAAACTATAGACCAATTTCCTTAATGAATATTGATGCTAAAATCTTAAATAAGATATTAGCAAATAGACTTCAGAAAAAAAAAAAAAGAATAATAAATTTCTGTTTCAACCCACCTTATGTTTGATACTCAGGGAGCTTCAGACTCTGGCAGGCACTTAGCATATATAAAGTGATACAAGCTTGGGTGCTTTTGCATAAAACATAATCAAAGAAATCTAACTGACATAAGAGAGCTATAAATTGTTCTTAGAAGAGAGATCATATTTGATTAGAAAGGATGCTGGAAGGTCTTACGTAGAAGGTGGCACTAAATTTGAATCTTGGAAAATAGATAGTACTTTGAGAGGTGAAGATATGAGGGGAAGGACTTCCTGCTGAAGGGAAATTATATGCACAAGAACATGGAGGCAGAAAATCATCAACTTCTTTGGGAATCAGAAAGTCATTCAGTTGGACAAGAGTGGAAAACTTATGAAGCACCAATGTATGATAAAGCAAAAATAGTAGAAGAAATTATTTTTAATTCTTGAAGAAATTCCTACATCTCTCCTCTTTTCCTGTCTCCTATAATTTGATATAAACTATGGGGAAGAGGGTAGATTGTAAAAGGGTCACTGTCTGCCTCACCTGGCTCTCTATAAGCCATTTTTAAACAAAACCTTTTTGAATTTAGTCAAATAACTGGCTATTTTGAAAACAACTAGTTAATTCAATTCAAGTATTTGCCAAGCATTGAATGAGTGGCCAGCCCGGGTATGTTTGTGTGGCACAGGAGAAAAAGCAATAGATTTTAGGGTCACAGGATGTGGCTAGAATCTACCTCTGTCCCTGAGCTCCTGTTTGACTTTGGACAAATGATGTAACCTTTCTAGGCCTTGGTTTTCTCAATAACAATCCAAGGGGTTGGTTTAGAAAGAGGGTCAGTTTTTTCTATCTCTCAATCTATGATTGTATTTTCAACCTATTACCAACAACTACATAAATTCAAGATTATTTACCCTTCCTCCTCCCCAAAAAACATAAAATAAAATAAACAAAAAACTCCAGAGGATGTGTATAGACACAGGCCAAGTCTGTGTTTATCAAATATTTCTAAAGTTTTTTTTGAAAAGGTTCTTTTCATTGCCCAATTTAATAAAAGACCAAGTCCTAGATGTCGTCAGTCAAGTTCTCCCTTGCTTAGCTTTCAAACCCTGAGGTAGTTTGTGGAAATGTAATCCCCTACTCCATAAAATCCACACCCAACAACTTTTTTGCAGACATTTTTTTCTTCCTATAAACAGAAAGTATCCTTTTGCATGTAGCTTATGAATTTCTAGCAATTGTTCTACCCACAAGGAAACACTGAAGCTGAGTAAGCAGATGTTCTAGTTTGATCTTCAACTTAGCAAAAACTATCCTACCAAGACTTAAACTATTTGATTCAATACCCCTACTCTGTGCAATTGAAATTGGAAATTGAGCAAAAAAGAATAAGCTCATTTAAAGTGCTATGAGAAATTCAAAAGGGAAATTATTATTTACAGCTAAGGAAAAGATGAAGATAAGACTTTATGGAAGATGTGGCTCCTGTATTGGAACCTGAAGAAAGGGAAAGCTTTTAAAAGGAGAGATAAAGGGAGAAAACAAGAAAGGAACATTCCAAGTATGGAACAACATGGTCAAAAGCACAGACATGGGAAAAGGGAGAAAGAAGGGAGTAAGAAGGTGGAATCTCTAAGATCTATGTCTTAGGAAGGCCCTCTTTTTCTTGTGAGATATTTTTGATAAGTTGTAATATAGGATTGTGATGCAATATATCTGTGCTGTAAGAAATGATGAGCTTGATGATCTTAGAAAAACAGGGATAGACTCAAATGAAATAATGAAGAACAAAATGAGCAAAACCAAGAAAACACTGTATACAGGAATAGCAATATTCTTTTAAGAACAAATTTGAACAAATAAGTCATTTTGACTATTATAAATACCCAAATTAACTACAAATTACATGTGGATGAAGATGTTGTCTGTATCCAGAGGAAAAAAATGATAAATAAAAGTATATATAGCATAATTTTATATGTAGACAGAGAGATAAATAGGTAGATATAACAAACATATTTGTGTCTAATTATAGTCACCTCTAAGGCAGGGGCAACGAGAGGAAGGGGGACAAAAGAAAAGAAATGTATATGATAATTGTATTACACATTTAAAAGGAATATCAAGTTAAGTTGCACATAATAGATTTGTAGTTTCATATATAATCTTTTTTTAAAATTATGTTATATTATGGAAATGTTTGTTTTATTTCCTAAATTTAAAATACTTTTTAAAAATGGATATTATTTCATGATATTTTAGGGTTCTCCAAATTTATTTCTTTAAATCCAATTAAAAATTGCATCTACTGAGTCTGATCAATTATCTAGCATCTCAAATGTTGCCCAACCTCCAGCCTCTCTATATATATTGTTTTACTTTTCCCATTTAAAAAAATAAGTATAGTCTCTTCTGCTTCCTTACCACCTTCTTCCTATTTACTATATTCCTACTTTGTTCCTCATCTGTGCTGTTCAATCATGTGTGACTCTTTGTTGTCCCATTTGGGGTTTCCTTGAAAAAGATACTGAAATAGTTTGCCATTTCCTTCTCCAGCTCATTTTACATATGAAAAAAAAAAAAAAACCGAGGCAGAGTTGAGTGACTTGCCCAGAGTCAGATAGCTAATAAGTGTCTGAGGTTAGATATGAACTCATGAAAAAGAACCTCCACTATACCACCAGTTGCCCTGTAGGTACAGCCCTATGAATCACTTCTTTGAGTTCCCCAAGGAGCTCTCTATTTCTATTCAGCTCAAAACCCTGTGCCCCTATTATCTTATATAGGTAGTGAGTTCTCTAGCACTTAAATAGTCTAAATAGAAGCTGGTAAGGTTTTTTTGTCAGGAGATATTGTAGAAGGACTCCACCTTCAGGAAGGGATTAGACTAGATGATCTCTGACATGCTGTTAATTATGAGATTCTTTGAAAATAACTAAAATTATTTGACTGGTTATAGTCCTTGGCATCAATATAGGTTTTCTCTTTGCATATGACTTTTCCAGTATGGATGTCAGAAGTCTTTTGGTTAAGCTGAATTCTTTCACGAACATTATTCAGCAAAAGCAAATGGTTCAGCATTGAAAACAAGTACTTGATTAAAAAAAAAAAAAAGATTTATTACAACTCTTTTGAGGGTTTTAAAAAGCAACTCTTAGAGAGTACCTGGCATTCTAATGGATTTATTTGTCATACTCCCCTAACCATTGACCAACATGATAAACAATGTATTTAATGTTTCTTTAAATATTATTTTGTTTGGTTTAGACTCAAAGTAGCAACAAGTTTAAAAACTATTTTAAGAGCACTGTCTCATTTTTATACACAATGGAAACATTAGAGAATAAATAGGAGAAATACATGTCTTGCAAAATGTCAGCTACTTGGGATGTATTGGTCAAACTGGTGGCTACAGAACAAATGTTGTGATGCCTTAGTGTTAAAATAAAGCCTGCTACTTTCATGGATGAGTATACTTAGAGTATTTCCTTATCCTGGAATGAAAACAAATGGCCAGAAATATCACAGCAAGTAATGCTTAATACCCCAGCCAAGGGGAAAATGATCGCAGCCCCCAAAAATGCAAGAATGGCCATCAGAGGCTACATTCCCACTGACAAAACTTTTCCAGAGGTTTTCAAAAATTGCTTCAGAATTCAGCTGCATCTGTACTGTCCAGCTAAGGAATTGAATTTCCTTCTTCTAATCCATGAGTAAATGAGAACCTGGTTTTGTTTTCCCCCATCCAATCCAATTCAGTGAACACTTGTTAAGTACTGAGAAGGTGCTAGGCACTGTGATGGATACTGAGTACACAAAGAAAGAAAAGGAAAAAATAGTTCTGGCCTTCAAGGAGCTTACATTCTACTAATAGCAATATAAAGATGCATATGGAAGCTGAAATGTAAATTCAATTTAATTTGTAATTTCATGGGATTAGATTCTGTAATCTGGTAGCATTACATCTTTAAGAAACAGAAGAGAGTATCCCTTTACTTCTGGCCTATTTCTAGACCATGTTGCTTTTACTCTTGATATTCTTCTCTGCTTTTTCTCACTGAAGTCATCTAGACTCTACTCTTAAGCTCCAGGGCCACAGGTGATCTCCTCCCACCTACTTTTGCTAAAAACTAGAATTTTGGGTCACTTGGTCATCATGTATTACCTATGTCTCCTTCCTAGTTTCTTTTTATGTGTTGTCTTTTTCCATTAGAATGTAAACTCCTTAAGGACAAAGACTGTTTTGCTCGTCTTTATTTGTATCCCCACACTTAACATAGTGTCTGGTACATTATAAGTGCTTAATAAATGTTTTCAATTCATTCACTCATTCATTTCACCCAATTCTCTCAGGAGATTTATGGAACCAAGACTTCAACTATGATTTCCTTCCCCCTGTTTATGGAACTCTCCTCCACTCTTCATGCAAAGTGCACTACCGCTTTATTTATTATTTATTATTTCATTAAACATAACTTTGTTCGGCTTAAACACAAAGGAGCAACAGCTTTAAAAATTATGTAAAGAATTTTTCTGAACAATGGAAACATTTGAAAACAAATAAGAAAAAATATATTTTACAAAATGTCAACTATTTGTCATGCATGGGTCAAAACAGTGTGTCTGTTCCCCTTTGCCTGGCCAACACTAACTGATTGGATATCATATCACAGTTGTCCAAAGTTATAACTAGGCACTTTGACTTATAAATAAATAGACAAATAAATAGATAGAGAAATAGATGCTAGATAGATAGATAAACAGACAGATAAAGCTTTTCCTTTTAAGGTAGCTTAGATGATCTTGTGTAAAAGACCAATATTTGAAACCTGATAATGAAGAGCAGCTGCAGTAAGTATAATACAAAATAACAACAACAACAGCCCACACAAAACAAGCTTCAAATCATTTCTAGAATGACAGAAAATTAAGGCTGGATTGCAGTCATGTAGTTCAAACTTCTTGATCTAGTTCAGGAGCTCTCTTTACAAGTATCCCTAACAGATGCTTCTACTTGAATCATAAGGGTGTGTGATAATTTGGAAATTCCTAACCCTTCAAAATTTAATTTGATTCACATGATCTTGGGCAAATGACTTAACCTCTCAGAGTGTTAGGACAATAAGTTATAAAGGAGGGGCTGATCTGCTTTGATACAATGAGATATCTCATGGGAGAGAGAGTCCTATGTTACTAAAATCACTGGTCTGGTCCTTATTTCCTAAGTACCAGGCACAAAAGTATAAATTTATTCTGAGAAGATTCCATCCAAAAGGAGAGGTATTCACTTGCCTTATCTTCCTTACAAACTGCTCCTGATTCAGCATTCTGGACTTTATAATGGAACAGAGAAATAAAGGCAACAAAGAGAACTCTATAGAGGAAAAGTTGTGAAATGATGGCCAATGGAAAGAATCGTCAAGATTCCAATAGATACAACAAGAAGGATGGGTCCAGAGAAAGTTGAATAGCCAGAAGTAGTTCTTAGTCCATGAATTGCTGCCAGAGAACTAACTAAAGTAGGTCTTCAGAGTCCTCTATTTCCCATTTGAAGAGTTGTAGAGATGGTTGGAAGTTGGAAATTATTTCATTTAACCCCCCCTCATTTTGGAGTAGGAAAAAACTAAGACCTAAATCCATTCTATTTAATTCTACTGAATGTCTTGTAGGTGATTGGGTGCTATATGATTAAAAAGGAAAAAGTAAAAAAATATATATATATTTGCCTCTAATATATACATATGTGAAATAAAACACAAAATATATACAAAGTATTTAGCCTGTGACACAAAGTCACGGAGATTTTAAATGGAGCCACAGTACATTAGATTTCATATACTTCACTGAATAGGAGTAACAGTAATATTGATTTGATTATCAATCCATGAGCAAAATGTGGGAAGCAGATTAGGAATAAAGCCTTTGGGTGGTAGGGTTAGTGATGAGTTTTTGATTTAGCTTTGATTAATGGTCAAGGTATGGCTTAGTGGAATACTGAAGCCTGGCTTGGGAAAGGTGATTATCAAAGGTCTACATATCTAACTGGTAATGGAATTGATACTAGAATCTAGGGATGTTTGGAACATTCAGAGAAGGGTATGAAGACTTGCTAACCCCTTTTCAGAGTTGCTCATTCTCCTTTGATGTCCATCTCAACTGTCACCCGTACCTCCCAGAAGCTGCAGCATGTGGTCACACCCCAGCAAACCCTTCTTGACAGACAGGTTAAACCAGGTTGAGGATAACTGACAGACCTCAAACCTGTCAGTGAGTTATGTAGTGAGATGTCCACCCCAAGCATGTGAAGACTTCCCCTAGTGCGATGGCCAAACTTGAACAGTTGGTTCCAATGGCCAGGAAGGCAGCTGTTACTGTGGAGCACTTAGAGCTTGGTCAGACCTTGAAGATGCTGAGGTCCTTCACTGCACTCCAGCAGTGGTCATCCTAACTTTTGCCTTGCCACTGGACTCTGCTGCATTTAGAAGAGTGAAACCGATAACTGTGTAACTCTGTCTTACTTAGATCCAATGCGCTCTTCAGTCAAGACATCACTCAGGGATATCGTTAGTCCTTTTGGAAAATAAAGGATGAACAATTAAAATCTAGCTCTTATGACTTCTGTCTTGTTTTTTTTTTCTTTTCTATCTTACCACATTGCCTTAATACACTCCTAGTCTTCACAGTCAAATATGGTCTTATGTTGGTCAGTGAAATATGCCCTTAGGATTGATTTTCTGGTACTGCATTTCTATTGATACAAAAATATCCCTTGATACCAAAACCACATACAGTGGTACCTCAGTATTTGTTAGTAACTTGTTGTTAATTGGTTCCAGAGGGCATGATGAGTACTGAACAAATTTTTCTTGTAAGGAGTATAACTCGAGTTCACAGCTTGACCATCTCTCCCCACCCAATTCTCCAAAGGGACAAGTGGGGCTTCCAACTATGGAAAAATAAACCAACCCAGCACAGCATATCCTAGCCAGGCTTCTTTCTTCTTGACTCACCTCACTCTCTGAGAGGAATCCTGACCTTTATACTTTCCCCAAGACCACACCACCCAAATTTCCTTGAGGTGGGGAAAGGGAGCTGGATATAGAAGCAGAAGGTATGCTTCCATGCCTTCTGATGCCCACAGCTCTGTATGCTCCCAGTGCTCAAGGCTGCCAAGAATCCTCTGTCCTCCTCAGCTCCTTCTTCTTGGGCTCCAGAGTCACTTCTGCTCCAGCCACTACAACTACTCCTGCTCCTGCTGCTTCTCTTCCTGCTGAGCATGCCTCTCTGCACTCCTTCTGGGTCTATATTAATGTCTTGGGAGCCAGGAAACTACACACTGCAGCTCCATCATCCTTTAAGAACTACCCCGTGATCTGCTCACTGATAGGCACAACCTCAGCTTCATGGATTCAGTCCTGTGCACTGCAGCCTTTGGACTGCCCACTGCCAAGGGCAATAGCAGCAACATCAAGGGCTGGACAGTACATCTAGCTGACCTCACATCCTCACTGCTCACCCAAGAAAACAACCAAGTTCTATGAGTGCCAAGCAAGCATCAAGTACTGAAGCAGTTTTTTCTCCCCAAAATATGTCAAATACCAAATTTAATGAGTTTTGAAGCAGATGAATGTCAAGATGCCACTATATTTATGAGATGACTACCCTGGGATAGGATAATATCTACAAAAGAGAGGAAAGCTATCATTTGACTAGATTGAAACCAACCGGTTGGCACGAATTGCCCAATAGTTTATTTAACTTAATGCTCAAGAATGTAAAAAGATGGAAAGAGGTTCTGAATGTAGTAATTATTCCCTATGATCTATCTTATATTAACAACCACATCTCTGCTGCCTATTTTACTGAAACTTCTATAAATGCTTTATCAAATACTCAGGGCTGTTGCCTTGAGGAAACCCCATTTCATCCCTTACTAGATACAGTTGAATAAGTCTTTCTCCAGTCACCTAGATTGTTCTAATCCTGGCTAACTATCCCTTAAGAAGAAATAGTATCACTCACACTATCCCCTGCAAACAGAATTGTGGTCCTTTACAGAGAAGCTTAGGATAAAAGAAAGTCCACAACAGCTTCCATACAATCCACTCCAAGAGCAATTATTTCTGATTTGACCAGAAAACCTGAGTCTTCCCTTCCCAAAATGACTTTTTTTGGACTAGGTTAAAAAAAGGCCATTCTTTGCCTCATTTCTTTTATACCTTACTTAATCACTGAAGGCAGTTGCTTCTGGCAAACTGAGATCTGGTAAAGATTTTAGCAAAAAAAGCCTCTGGATCTAGAGCCATCTCCAGTCATTCTCAATTTAAAATGTCTGTCCACTGGACCAGATGGCTCTGGAGAAGGAAGTGAGGTTGCTTACTTTCTTTCTCCTTGAAATCCAATTCACTTTCATGTCATGACATCTTCTCCCTGATGTCAGAACCCATCTTTGAAAAGGTTGGACAAACAATAGCAATAGCTCTTGTCTATCTTCAACTGGTCAAACTTCCTATTTTTGGCAGGACTTAAATATAAGGCAGGTTGGTTAACATAATTACCAATATCCAGTAAGGAAAAAATGTTTATAAATTAAGGGATGAATGGAAGTTCATGTTCTTGTTCTCCTTTGTCTTTTTTCATCATCCTTGTCTCATACTTTCATAGCAAATGACTAGATTTCAGCCCACCAAATGGAATATGGGATCTCATTTCATCTAACACCTCATGAATGCTGGATATAAGATACTTCCCATGCAATTTAGTTCAAAGAAAATGCCAGCCCCACTCCTTAAATGTTGGTTTATATCTCTACTCCCATAAGAAACACACACATACATACACACATGTACAAACACACACGCATATCCTGCATTGTTTTAGTCTTTTCCAGACTGTCCAAAGATGGAGAAACTTTGCTTTTTTCTGGCTTTGACTCACTTCACCACAAAGAGGTACAGTCAATAATTTGCTGCCCTGGGAGAGAAAGCCTGTTATGGGGCTTCCCTCCCGGAGAGCTCTCTCCCTTTCAATACCTCCCCTCCAGCTGCTCCCGGTTCAAGCCGTTGCCTGCCCCGACTAATAATGCCTTGTCACGCAGTGACAGAATTATACTCTCACACTGGTTTCACATGTCACAAATAATTGCTCTCATTGCTCATCATATTGAAGTTGTCAGGACTCTCTTACGCCTATAATTTGTGTGAGTTGATCATACTTTGGTAAATCAGCAGGTCATAACCTCTGCCCTTTCACCCTGGTGGCTGGCTGAGAACGACCTACAAATCTTATGACAGGGACAACAGAGAGGGTATGAACTGTTCAATTGCTTGTGTCTATCAACTGCCATTGGAAAATGCTGGTTGCTCTCGCTTTTTGCCGTCACTTTAAATGCATTTTACTGCCCATGGAACACCTTCTGTCATTCAGTCTTAATTTCTTCACATCTGGTTGTTTGGGATTTCTTTCTTTTTTAGAGGTTTGGGCATTTCTAATTTTTTTTTTAAAATCACAAATATTCTGTGCCAAATCTTAGTGTTTTCCATGTGTTTTAAATAAAAAGCCTCCAGCATGTGAGATTAAAAAAAAAAAGATTCTGGTTCCTCACTCCTGTCCTGCAAGGTCGAACTGTATTCACCTCTTGTTCTTTGCAATAGTTAAACTTTCCTGGCAGCTTTATGAGCTCTTTCTCTAACACTTTATTGAGTAACACATTCTTAAATAGTGTTCCTGAGTCTTTGTTTTCATTAAGGCACAATATGAACAATCAAGTGGCATTTAGTTGACTGTTTCATATTTTATGCATACTGTCTCTTAGCAGGGCCTTGGGCAACCTTGGGTGGGAGAGAAGGTAACACAGGACAAGGATCTTTTATTACCAAAAGCCTTCAATAACTCAGCCACTTGCTAAGCCAGGAGAGGAGAGGAGACCTCAGAGCCCCAGGCAAGATTAATACTCCACAGATCAGCTGGAGAGAGGTCAAGAATGAAGTGGTTTGGACTTGGCTCCATCACCAGTAAAGCTGTTGAGAGGAGTGTACCCTGAAGAAAATAATATCCCAGCTCAGAGAGGGAGTGGGCTTTGGCTACTTAAACCCCACCCTGGTTAAAGAAAGAGAAGATAGCCTTTGAAGGCAATAGGAACTGGGGGATGGAGGATACTAGCTCCCATGATTTTCACCATCCATTTCAGCAAGCTCACATGCCAGTTGGCATCTGTCTTCTTAGGCTGTTGCCGTGGAAGATCAGTGGGTTTGTAATTCCAAATGCAAGCGGCAACAGCTGCCTTTCCAACCTTTGATGCCAGGGTGTGCCTCTGATGCTGCATGTTTGGTTCTATATCAGCCACAAATACAGACAACAAAACAGAAATCAGGTTAATTTGAGCCCTGTCTTATGGATCTCCTCTTAAAATAGGACATGTGCTTTTAATTTCTAAAGGTGTGAACCTAAGATTCCCTGTGTAGCTCACAAAATTGGCACCTAAGAAACAAAGACAGGAGCTGTTGCTCACCTTCCCTAGCTTTCTCCTTGGTTACCAGATATACAGTCACAGATTTTTTAACATTGTTGGCAGTGCTAATGATGACATTCAGAGCTGCTGGACACTTCATCTTCAAAGTGTTTTATGAATGGTAATTGGTTGGGTGGAGCAAGACAAGGAAAATTCAATGTCCAGACAGCACATTAAAATTCCAAAAGGCCCATAAGTTAGGGAGGGTCACACACCCACAGATTCAAATTTGGGTGGTGAAAGGCATTGTGACCGAGCTGAGGATGAATTTACCATTTCTTTCTCATGTCTTTTAAAATAAAATGCCAAATCTTAAAAACATGGAAGGAGAAAGGAAATAAGTGTTTTTAATGGTAGAAGGAACTGTGTTAAATGATAGACATACAAATACTAGCAAAAAAGTAAAATATATTCCCTCCCTTCAAGTATCTTATTTTCTAACTGAGAGAAAGAATACCAAAAAAGGAGATGGGGACAGGTTGTGGGGAAAGGGTATGTTTTGAAATACAGAAAGTCAGTTACAGGTCTCAGAGGAAAATGAGAGATCTAGAAATGGAAGAAAAACTTAAAGAGATCAGTTGGCCCTATACCTTCATTTTGCAAACAGAGATCCAAGAGAATGTGAAAGTGGCTTGCCAAGGTTATATAAGTAATAAGTAATAGATCTAGGTTTTGAACCCAGGTTCTATGTCCCCAAAGTCAGTGCTCTTTCTACCGTTCTACACTTAGGAAAACACCTTGACCAATTCATTGCCTGATTCAAATATTGCCTGACTTCATATTCAGACTCTAGATAAAATAATTCCTCCCTGTCCCTGTCTCATTTTGAGTTTTCTTTCCCACAGCTAGGGACCAACATGAAAACAGTCATTTTGACTTAGTGGGAATAACAATACACCATCATCAGAAGGTCTAGATTCAAAACTTTGGTTGGCCAGCAACTATGTATGGACCCTGGATTTGTCATTTGGACTTCTTTGTATGACCTGGCCAATGAGAGAGTTGGATCACTGGACCAAAAGGGTCCTTCTAATTATAAAATTCTT
This sequence comes from Sminthopsis crassicaudata, assembly GCF_048593235.1. Classification (NCBI taxonomy): domain Eukaryota; kingdom Metazoa; phylum Chordata; class Mammalia; order Dasyuromorphia; family Dasyuridae; genus Sminthopsis; species Sminthopsis crassicaudata. Next base: position 589,512,392 of record NC_133618.1, on the reverse strand, counting down.
TTGTATTAGGTTCCTAAAAATGCCAGGAAGCTTGAATATGTAAACAGAGATGGTGCTAAATGGCATTATCCTCCCTGATTCTGCACAAACCAACAGAGGACATTCTAAAAATAACCAAACTGACAAACATTTATTAAAGTGGGTCACTACCAATGCTGATCTCTACTGTCATCTTCTCCCACCTGTGAATACAAGGATCAGAGTATTGATGTTCAGTGGGGCTGAATTGAAGCATTAAAATAGCAAGCATTGAAAAACTCCATAATCAAGCCTTTGAAAACTTGTTTCCTTGTTTTTCATGATACCAATGGTTTGACTCCCCTTTTATGAGAATCAACTAGTTGTTAGTGTTTCATATGAGGTATGATGGAGAAATCTAGAGGAAAGCAGCTTGATGAGAAATGAAGAGCTGTCAAGTCCTGAGTGGTCTCTTAAATGAAGACTCTAGGAAGAGCCATCCAGTAAGCAATCTTCCAAGATGGAGAAATTTCTGGGACAAAAGTCCTGAGTTCAGCCAGGTGACAAATGAAGAGATCATTGACCTGAGCTGCCTGATTACAAAGTTCCCCATCTGAGATACTCAGTTTCTTATACTTTTTTGCATGTAGTGACTTGCCACTCTCTCAACTCCTTTCAGATTGTCAATACCCTTAAAATTTAAAAATCAAAGCAAACCCCTATATTCCAAATGTTGTTTTAACATTCATTCTATGCTTCTATTAATATAGCCTAAGATAGTGATAGATTTTTTTGGTTGTCATATCATACTTTTGACTTACACTAAAAACTTAAGTTCACTAAATTTCCTAGAGTGCTTTACTGCCCCCACCTCACCCCTATATTAACTGTCCTCTAATCACATTTCCTATCCTATATTTTCACAACTATTTAAAAAAATCCAACTGTATTGGATATAAAATATTGGATATTGGATATAAACATCCCATTTCATTTATTCTTTTAAATGCTATTATATCCAGTTCTTCACATTTTTCTAACTGTGATTTGGGGGTGAGCTCTTTATTACTTCATATAGAATATTTTTATCCCTCCTCTCCTTCCATCATCTGCAAATCTGATTAAATTTGTCAACTATGTTGTTCATTCCAGTCACTATTAATCACAGATAGAAACTTATAAAGACCTTCTTCCAGGTTAACACCATCCTTTGGACATGGTTGAAATTTCTCTAGGTTCTAGTTTTTCTATCTGAAAAATAGATCAAATGAGATAATATTGGAAAGCTCTTTATAATCATAAAGTACTATATCAGCATGAGACATTATTACTATTACCACTATTGTCACCATTTTGGGATCCTTGGAATATCAGGGAATTCAGGGAAGTTTTCTTGATGAATTGGATTCATATATAGAGAGAGATAGAATCAAAAAGTTCCAGATTCCATCAATCAATTCTATCCTTCTGGGAAGTATAATTGGGGAAATAAAATGTGGTAAAAAGACTCTGATACTGAGTGATTTTATTTAAATTGCTTAATTTCTCTGAGTCTCAATTGTAAGATAAAAATATTACAATGATTATAAATTTTTAAAAATCATAAATATGATTCATTAGAGACAATGTTATATAGTGGATAAAGTGCTGGGCTACAGAAAAACCTAGATTCAAAGCTTACCTTTGTTACCTAATAAGATCTACGTTACTAGGAAAACTCCATAGGATTTAGCTACTAAATCATAGATAAGTATTATATATATTATATATTATATATAAGTATATATAGGAATTCCCACTATCAAGGCATTCTAAATGCTTCTCAGACAAATGCCTAACAAATTTTTGGAAGAAAGTGTTTTGAACGTTTTACTTCATTCTGAAAAAATGTTAACTGTTCTTCCTACCTCCAAAAATATAATGGATTACCCCTTTCCCACACTCTTCTCCCATGAATTTTACTTTTCTCTTTGGAACCACTGTGCCTCAATCCTATTGTATAACCCACTGATTCAATGCAACAACTAAATTATATAATGCCACTCTTTGTTTCTGAAAGTGCTTTATATTGTTTGCTACAGGTGATCCTGAAAACAAAATACCTTTACATTTTTATTTAATTATATATTTCTTGGTTTTATGTGTACATTTATTCTTAACATATTTCTATATGAGACATGTTGGAGAAGAAAAATCAGAACAAAATGAGAAAAAAAAACAAGGAAAAAAAAAGTTGAAAATAGTATGTTTTGATCTGCATTCGGTCTCCACACTTCTTTCTCTGGATGTGGATGGCATTTTCCACCTAAAGTTTTTTGGAATTATCTTGGATTACTAAATTGCTGAGAAGAGCTTAGTCTATCATATTTGATCATCATACAATCTTCCCCCCCCCTGAGGTAATTGGGATTAAGTGATTTGCCCAGCATCACACAGCTAGGAAATATTAAGTATCTGAGGTCCTATTTGAACTCAGGTCCTTCTGACTTCAGACCCTTATCTACTGTGCTATCTAGCTATCCTGATCATCATACAATCTTACTGTTGCTATATACAATGTTTTCTTGGTTCTGCTTGCTTCACTTAATATCATCTCATGTAAGTTTTTTGCAGGCTATTCTGAAATCAGTATGTTCATCATTTCTTATAGAACAATAGTATTCCACCATAACTTATTCAGCCATTCCACAATTAATGAGCATCCACTCATTTTCCAATTCTTGGTCACCACAAAAAAGAGTTGCTACAGACATTTTTGCACATGTGAGTCCATTTTCCACTTTTATGTTCTCTTTAGGATACAGACCCAGAATTAAAAGTTATGCATATATAGCCCTTTATAGCCCTTTGAGCTTAGTTCCAAATTGCTTTCCAGAATGACTGGATCAATCCATAACTTCACCAACAATGCATTAGTGTCCAAGTTTTCCTACATCTCCTCCAGCATTTATCTATTATTTCCTGTCATCTTAGCCAATCTGATAGGTGTGAAGTGGTACCCCAGAGTTATTTAAATTTTTATATCCCCACTCAATAGTGATTTAGAGCTTTTTTTCATATGAGTATAAGTGGCTTTAATTTCATTTTCTAAAAATTGTCTGTTCATATCCTTTAACCATTTATTGACTGGGCAATGACTTGTATTCTTATAAATTCAACTCAGTTCTCCATATATTTTAAAAGGGCGGCCTTTGTAAGAAACACTGGCTGTAAAAATTGTTTCCTAGCTTTCTGCTTCCCTTCTAATCTTGACTGCATTGGTCTTGTTTGTGCAAAACCTTTTTAATTTAATGTAGTCAAAATTATCCATTTTGTATTTTATGTTTTCTGTTTCTTGTTTAGTCATAAATTCCTCCTTTCTCCAAAGATCTAATAAATAAACTATCCCTTCCACTCCAAATTTGCTTATAATATCATGCTTTATGTCTAAATCATGTATCCATTTTGACCTTATTTTTGTATAGGATATAAGATGTGGTCTATGCCTAATTTTCAGCCATATTGTTTTTGTCAAATAGTGAGTTCTTTTCCCAGAAGCTGGAGTCTGTGTTTATCAAACAGCAGATTACTATAGTCATTGACTATTGTGTCCTGTGTCTCTAATCTCTTCCACTGATTCATCATTCTATTTCTTAGCCAATACCAAATGGTTTTGATGACCAAAACTTTGGAATATAGGGCTGCGACTACTAGTTCATTTTTCTTTGTATTTTTTTCACTAACTTCCTTGATATTATTTACCTTTTCTTTTTCAGATGAATTTTGAAATTATTTTTCTAGCTCTATAAAATAATTGTTATCAGTTTGATTGGCATGACACTCCATAAGTAGAGTAAGTATAATTGACATTTTTTTCTTATTTTAGCTTGGTCTATCCATGAGCAATTGATATTTTTCTAATTGTTTAGATGTGACTCTATGCAAGTTGTTTTGTAATTGTGTTCAGATTAATTCCTGGATTTATCTTAACAGGTGACTCCCAAATATTTTACATTGTCTACAGTTATTTTAAATGGAATTTCTTTTTCTATCTCTTGCTGCTGTGCTTTGTTGGTAACATATGGAAATGCAATAGTTTAAGTTGTTCAATTTCATATGCTACAACTTTGCTAATTAATTTCAAGGAGTTTTTTAGTTGATTTTCTAAGGATACCATAATATCATCCGCAAAGAGTGATAGCTTTGTTTCCTCATTGTCTTTGATTTCTTTTTCTTTTCTTATTACTAAAGTTAACATTTCTATTACAATATTGCATGACAGTGGTTATAATGAGCACCCTTGTTTCATTTTTTTTTTATTTTATTGGATATATTTCTAGTTTATCCCTATTACATATAATGCTTGCTGATGGCTTTCAATAGATGCTGTTTATCATTTTAAGGAAAACTCTGTTTATTCCTATGTTCTCTAGTGTTTTTAATAGGAATGGGTGCTGTAGGAACAGAACACTTTTACAGCAATAATAATGTTAATACAATATAATGTTAGGTTTTCAAAGTATTTTGAATGGAATATCACTTAATCTCACTTTTTTTAAGAATCCACATTGCACAGTGGATAGAGTACCAGGGCTGGAATCAGGAAGATTCATCTTCATAAATTTAAATCTGGCTTCAGATACTTATTAGCTATGTTCCCTGAGCAAGCCACCTCACTTTGTTTGTCTCAGTTTCCTCATCTGTAAAAGAGCTGGAGAAAAAAAATGACAAATCACTTCAGTATCTTTGCCAAGTAAATCCTAAGTGGGATCACGAAGAATCAGACACAGTTTTTAAAATGAATGCAACAATTCCATACATCACCCAGCCTGGAAATGTAACAGCTACTTACAGATGCTATTCCATGACTAATTGGCATGGGAGTTTTATCCTGTTTCATTTTCAGTCTGGGTTTAGGCAACCTAAAGGTTCACCTCCCCTGGGTGCTCACCACCTCAATGCTATAATTGACATTAATCTATCACAACTCAGAATTTCTCAGTTGAAATGATACCCTAGCCTCAACCTGCCCTGTCACAAGAATTATAGGTTTATACCAGCACACCTGGCTTTGATTTCATTTGATTTTTACAACATGCCTGTGGAATAACTTTTCTACAACTATTATAATAATTAACAAATTCATAAATGAGGAAATTGATGCTGAGAGAGGTTAAATGACTTACCCAGAGTCTTAGTTAATAAAAATCTGAAACAGGAATGGAATTCAGCTCTTCCTGACTTCAGATTCAGTATACCATTCACTATTCTACCTAGAATGTTGCACACCAGTCATGTCAAACAAAAACATGAATGGGATCTATTATGTATGTTTATATATAACTATCCTTAAAGGCTGCATATTTACTTAGAAAATCACATATATTTAATAATAATGATAATAATTGGCATTTATATAGTACTTACTAGATGCTAGCCATTTTGCTAAGCTCTTTACAATTATTATCTTATTTGGTTCTCCCAACAACCTTGGGAAATGGGCACTATTATTATTGGTCTCATTTTATAAATTTGGAAAGTTAGGCAAATGGGCAAGGAGACTTGCGTAAAGCCACATAGCTACTAAATTTTTGAGGCTGGATTTGAACTCAGGTCTATTTGACTCCAGGCCTGGTGCTCTATCCACTTACCACCTGACTGCCCTTCTGTATGCATTTTCTCTTTCTTTCTTAATACATCAACACATTAACATCAAATAGGAGTTACATTTTAATCTGCTTGGAGCTACACTTAGAAGTGTTATAAGTCATGTGCATATCCTAAGAAATATGTTTGACATCTCTTCTACACTCAGGTTTGTTGATGTGGTGACAGTGTTCATAGCAAAGGATGGTATATGCCAAAACCAAGTCCCTAAAGCTGCAAGGCAGGAGGAAGCATTTAAAAAGTGAAACCTGTTATGGGCCAGAACTCTGTATTTGAAACAAGGATTCTTACGAGGTGCTAATTCAGTAGAATTGACGAGACAATGGTTATCTAGTTTAGCATGGTGATTAATAATTTTCTAGTTCAGTATGATTGATTTAATCTTACAACAAATAATCATTCCCTAGTGATATAATGATTGGCTTATACTCAGTATGATGAATGGATTTAGAGCATATAAACTGGGACAAATTCAGCAGTGGGGTGGGGGGGACTAAGAGACAGATTCATTCCATAGTCCACCTTTGTGGTGGCTGGAGCCTGAAGTACAAGCCCTCAGACTCAGAAATAGATGCATTCACTCCATCTCACACCACCATGGTGGCGGACTCTCCTTCTTCACTTTTCCACTGAAACCAAGACTGCAGAAGGGTCTTAAGAAAGCCTAGTCTGGGCCCCAGGCAAGGAAACTAGATTGTGAAGGAGATAATAAAGGATTTGGACTTTAAACACCTGGCTATTCTTGTGGTAATTAATTTGCTGAAAGGAAGGCTGCTCCAAAGACCTCCAGAAAACCACCACAAACATTACAGAGACCAATGATTATAAAGTGTCCAAATTAAAATGTGCACTTTATAGGACAAATGAAACCATTTCCCTTCTCAGACTTCAAATATTAAAATTGCCCAAATATTGATTCTCACAATATCCTTGTCAAATTGTCTCCAAGAGAAAAGAAACACATAATCCTCAGTTAAAATAGCTGATCAAAATCCATGTAGCATGCTAGGGACAGAGCTTGGAATAAAATGCATTGTGATTTCTAGCTATTGGGTTCATGATTAGTTCATGCAATAGTCATTCAATTCAGTAAAATTCAACAGACATCTTTTAGGAGGATGCTATATGCAAAGCATTATGTTAGTTTCTAGAAACTTAGGGAAAAAATGTGTGCTCACAGGTTGTGCAATGAAATAAAGACAGAAGAAATTAAGATAGGAAGGGGCCAGGTCACAAAAGCTTTAAAATATAAACAGAGGATTTCATATTTGATCTTAGAGGTAATAGAGAACTAATGGGTTTTACTGGTGGTGGGGAAGAGGAGGAGGTGACATTGTCAGAGCTTCAAGATCAATTTTATATCTGGGTAGAGAATAGATTGGAGTGAGCAGAAGCTTGAGGAAGTGACCAAATAGTAGGCCATAGCAATGGTTCAAGAGAAAGGTAGTGAAGACCTATATAAGATGTAGTTGTTTGAGAGGAAACAAAGGGACTTACAAGAGAGATGTCACAAAGTTAGACATGATAAGACTTGGTGGAATCAAAGATGACACCTAAGTTATTAACTTGGTGACTAAGATAATCCTCAAGAGGAACAGGGAAGTGAGAAAGATGGTGGTGGGGAAAGATGAGTTTTGGATAGGTTGAGTTTAATAAGATATCTAGTTCTAGTTCAAGTTGATCAATAGGCAGTTGGAAATGTGAGACTGGAAGTCAAGGGAGAAGTTAGGATTCAATAAATAGATCTGAGAATCAATAATTAGATTCATAGGAGCTGACATCATTAAAAGAAATAGTATAGAGAGAAAAAAAGAAGAGGATAAAGAGAGACTGGATTTGTGAAGCTCTGGCATGCCAATTAAACCCATAATATCTTGAGAGAACAAAATAATTAGTAAAAAGATAATTTTTATCTATCTGTTTGGACAATCAGTATAAGATAGAGGATTGAACAATTATCTAGGTAACTTTGAGGAAATATTTTGCAGTAGAAAGAACCCAAGGTGTGTAGTACAGAGACTCACAGGTTTGTATCATGGCTCTGACACTTTCCAGCTATGTCACCTTGAAAAGGTCACTTAAAACTTTGGCACCTCAGTTTCTTAATCTATAAAATGAGTATAAAAATACTTGTAAAATAGTGACCTCATCAACTTGTTTTGAAGAAATTATTTTGAAACTTAAAATTCTATTTAAATGTGAATCATATTTCTTCTTCTCATTATTAATATTATCATTTACATTGTATAGGCAAGCCATGCAAATCATTAAAGCCTAAATATCTCTAGCAAATGGGGGGGAAGGAAAAGAAGATTAAATGAATTAATTAAAATATTTATTAAGCCCTTATTATGTGGCAAACAATGTGTTTAAGAAGAAATTTTTTGACAGTCTCTGCTCTCAAGGATATGATACACTAATTGGGAGATATAACACATGAAAGAAAGTTCACTTTCAGGACAGATAGAAAAGCCTAGAACTCCTAAGGGTTGAGTCTTAGATCACATGATAAAGTGAAAAGATCCTTAGATGATATTGGGAAGTCTTCAAGTGGAAAAGGAGTAGAGATCTGCAAGAATTAGAAGTGGGGAAGATAGCAAGTTCTGATGGACTCTAGGAGATAGTTGCAGGGCAAATGGCAAAGTCTCATGGTCCTCAATCTTATCAGAAAGAATAAAGTTTGTGATTTCCATTTCATCCAAGTCAAGTGAATAGTCAAGTAGCCCAGATGTGTTTTGGAAACTCCAGTCTGGGGAAAGGACTAAGATAGAAGGAAAAAGAGAAGGATGTCCCTGAGGTGATGGGTTGAAGGTCTTTGAAGACTTCTGTGACAGCCAGGGAAGGGGGCAAGGAGGTAAGGCAATGAATCAACGAGTATGGAATCTACTGTGTTACAGTCTGGACTATGTAGAGATCCTGTAAGGAACATAGAAAAAGTTTAGCAAATGGACTTTTTTTACATGAAAGGTTGGATGTATATGTACATGAAATGATAATGAATAGTACAAGACAAAATATTATTAGGTGTGCTGTAAATTTTAAGAGCTGTAGGAGTTTGAGAATGGTGTCCTATATTTGTTTAATTTGATTATTAATTGATATCTGCAATACTTTATTTTGTACTACGTCCATCAAAGTGATCCCCTTCCTCCAATTCTGGGATATGGTGGTTTTATGACTTATCCAAGGTCACACAACTAACATTATGCTAACATACTGATCCAGTTTAAACATTCTAGATCAAAGTATTAATTCCTCTACTCAATTTTGAATGTTTTGTGATCCAGATTTCAATTGTATGCTTGTAATATCTCTTTCATAGAAAGCTTGTCCTTTTCTATTCTGCTTATGCAAAGTCATTAGCTCCTTTAACACCTGTCTCACCACACTTTTTCTGGGGTTCTTCCTTGATTAGTTCAAGTTCACTATTATTGACCATCTCTTTCATTCATTCACTCATTCATTCAACAAATATGTTAAAGCAAAGCCCTGTGTTGTCATGGGAGAAATACAAAGTTTAAATAATATCTCTACTCTCAAAGACCTAAATTCTATTGAGGAGAAATGGAAGAGACTATATATAGCTAATTATAATATGCCAAATTACTTAAGTCAAGGAGAAATCAAAGAATTATATTTCAAATGTACCCTCCAAGCAGAAGATTCTATATTTCTCTTCCTAACCAATTTGCAAGTGTATCTAGTGTTTGATAGGGAGAAGTTTACCCTGAATAAAACTAGTCACAAACACTGCTTTAGTACTTGGCACTTTGATATGCTGCTTTACTTAAATTCAATTCATGAGCAAGTCAAGACAATATCTTTAATCTGAACTATGTTGGTCAACCAGAAAATGACTTAATGCTAATATTCCAGAAGTATGACTACCTCATACCGTGAATTCTCTCATATGGCATATTAACAACTCTCTGTACAGGACTATAGCTGACTCATTAACAGAAAAGGGATTCATGGAAGAAGTGGGCAAGGATCCTAGAGTTCTGCCTTTAAAAGAAAGAGAAAAAACCTAAACATGTATATCTCTGGGTGATAACAGGACAAAATAGGGATGGAACCAAAAGTTCATATAAGCATTGGTTATTTCTAGTTGCATATTACTGAGCCCCTAGACCTCTTACCAAATAATGGGTAGTATCAGCTCAATCAATAGATACTGGGTATCTGGATTTTACATAGTCTTAATACTAATAATGTATTTGTGAGATGAGGGCTTAGAAAATAAAGCTGGGAATAATCAAATAAATTGAAGCTTTAAAAATTTCAATAATATGAAAATATAAAACTGCCAGCCTAAAATAAGAACTCAGAGGTTGCAGAAAGTTAAAGGCTATAGAAATTCTTCATGTGGGAGGCAGGGAAAGGAGAGACCATCAGCATATTAGTAAGCTTTGAGCAATGGGTAAAAGTGAAGAGTTGCTTTTCTCCACTTAGAGAGGAAAAGCTGGAAACTTTGAAGGATCATTGCTTTTGTTCTTCAAGTTTGATGATTAATTAGGCATAAGACATTTTTCAAAATGTTTTTTCATTTACTTGTAATTGTCCCCAGAGAGTGCTGAAATAACTTGGCTCAGAGTCTATAGATTAGTTTACATATGATACTCGTATATGGTTTCTTTTTAATGTTTCCTTCCTCTTCTGTCTTCTCTTTCCCATAATACATTGGTCAGAAAAAAAAAAGGTATGGGATTTTAAGTGGCAGACAAATCATATTATAAACAGCTTTGCTGGTTTATCAGCAATCTAGAAGGGAGTAAAAACAATGAAACTCTATCAAGGAGACGTATTCCTATACCTTGTTATGATACAGAATCGAATCAAGGGACTTACATTTTCCATAGCACCAAGAAGTTCCATGTTACTAGAATATCTCATTTTATGCTAGCTTCAGCAATAAGAGTTGAGAAAGAGATTAAAGGAATTAGGGTAGGTAATGAGGAAACCAAATTATCACTCTTTGCTGATCTCTGGGGTTCTACTAAAAAGCTATTAGAAAAATCCACATCTTTAACAAAGTTGCAGGATACAAAATAAACCCACATAAGTCATCAGCATTCTTATATATGACTAACAAAATCCAACAGTTAGAATTACAAAAAGAAATTCCATTTAAAGTAACTACTGATAGTATAAAACATTTAGGGATCTATCTGCAAAGGGAAAATCAGGAACTACATGAGTAAAACTACAAAACACTTTCCACACAAATAAAGTCAGATCTAAACAATTGGAAAATATTAAATGCTCTTGGATAGGGTGAGCAAATATAATAAAGATGACAATACTATCTAAACTAATCTATTTATTTAGTGCTATACCAACCAGACTCCCAAAAAACTATTTTATTGACCTAGAAAAAATAACAACAAAGTTCATATGGAAAAACAAAAGGTCAAGAATTTCAAGGGAATTTATGAAAAAAAATCAAATGAAGGTGGCCTAAAATTATATTATAAAGCAGCAGTTACCAAAACCATTTGGTACTGGCTAAGAAATAAACTAGTTGATCAGTGTAATAGGTTAGGTTCAAAGAAAAAAATAGTCAATAACTTTAATAATCTAGTGTTTGACAAACCCAAAGACCCCAACTTTTGGGATAAGAACTCACTGTTTGACAAAAACTGCTGGGAAAAATTGGAAATTAGTATGGCAGAAACTAAGCATTGACCCACACTTAACACCGTATACCAAGAAAAGGTCAAAATGGATTCATGACCTAGGCATAAAGAATGAGATTATAAATAAATTAGAAGAACATAGGAGAGTTTACCTCTCAAATTTGTGGAGGAGGAAGGAATTTATGACCAAAGTAGAACTAGAGATCATCATTGATCACAAAATAGAAAATTTTGATTATATCAAATTGAAAAGTTTGTGTGCAAACAAAACTAATGCAGACAAGATTAGAAGGGAAACAATAAACTGAGAAAACATTTCTACAAAGGTTCTGATAAAAGCCTCATTTCCAAAATATATAGAGAATTGACTCTAATTTATAAGAAATCAAGCCATTCTCCAGTTGATAAATGGTCAAAGGATATGAACAGACAATTTTCAGATGAAGAAATTGAAACTAATTCTAGCCATATGAAAACATGTTCCAACTCATTATTGATCCAAGAAATGCACATTAAGACAATTCTGAGATACCACTACACACCAGTCAGATTGGCTAGAATGACAGGGAAAGATAATGCAGAATGTTGGAGGGAATGTGGGAAAACAGGGACACTGATACATTGTTGGTGGAACTGTGAATACATCCAGCTATTCTGGAGAGTAATTTGGAACTATGCTCAAAAAGTTATCAAACTGTGCACACCCTTTGACCCAGCAGTGCTACTACTGGGCTTATATCCCAAGGAAATACTAAAGAAGAGAAAGGGACCTGTATGTGCCAAAATGTTTGTGGCAGCTCTTTTCACAGTGGCTAGAAACTGGAAGCGGAATGTATGCCCATCAATTGGAGAATGGCTGAGTAAATTGTGATATATGAATGCTATGTAATATTATTTTTCTGTAAGAAACGACCAGCAGGATGATTTCAGAAAGGCCTGGAGAGACTTACATGAACTGATGCTGAGTGAAATGATCAGGACCAGGAGATCATTATATACTTCAACTACAATACTGATCATACAATGATGATCAATTCTGATGGATGTGGCCCTCTTTAATAATGAGATGATCCAAATCAGTTCCAATAGAGCAGTAATGAATTGAATCAGCTGCACCCAGCGAAAGAACTCTGGGACATGAGTGTGAACCACTACATATAATTCCCAATCCCTCTATTTTTGTTCACCTGCATTTTTGATTTATTTAATTGTACACTATTTTAAAGTCCGATTCTTCTTGTGCAACAAAATAACTGAATGGACATATATAAATATATTGTATTTAACATATACTTTAACATATTTAACATGTATTGGTCTACCTGCCATCTGGGGGAGGGGGTGGGGGAAAAAGGGGAAAAATTGGAACAAAAGGTTTTGAAATTGTAAATGCTGAAAAATTATTCATGCATACATTTTGTATATAAAAATAAAAAGCTATATATATATACATAAAAAGAATATCTCATTTTATCCTCATGACATCACTTGGAAGAAGGCACTATTACTATCCCCATTTTACAGATACAAATTTAAGTTTCTTGAGCTTAGATTCTTTCAGATTTTATTTTTTTGTCTTTGTTAGCCTCAGTGCCTAGCACATATTAGGTATTTAATAAATGATTTTGATTGGTTCCCATCTTCCTTAGAGCAATCAAGAAACAATATACATGCTTCCAAAACATCCTTCTTAAAACATTCCACAAAAAAAGGTGTTCTGAACAAAGAACAATTTTGGTTCAATCTCTCAAATATCATCTTATTTTTAGCAAAAATAATATATTTCCTGACCAGCAGGAGGAATACAGAGAGGCTTGGAGAGACTTACATCAACTGATGCCGAGTGAAATGAACGGAACCAGAAGATCACTATACACTTCAACAACAATACTGTATGAGGATGTATTCTGATGGAAGTGGAAATCTTCAACATAAAGAAGATCCAACTCACTTCCAGTTGATCAATGATGGACAGAAATAATTATACCCAGAGAAGGAACACTGGGAAGTGAATATAAATTGTTAGCACTACTGTCTATCTACCCAGGTTACTTATACCTTTGGAATCTAATACTTAATGTGCAACAAGAAAATGGTATTTACACACATATATTGTATCTAGGGTATATTGTAACACATGTAAAATGTATGGGATTGCCTGCCATCGGGGGGAGGGAGTGGAGGGAGGGAGGGGATAATTTGGAAAAATGAATACAAGGGATAATATTATAAAAAAATTACTCATACATATATACTGTGGAAAAAATAATTCTAAATAAAAAAAAAGAAATAGTCATGAAGAAAGAGGTGAGAAGAAACAAACATTATATGAACCATATTTTTCTGAATTGGATAATGAAATACTGAACACATTATCGTGCTGTAGGTTCACAATAGGCTTTATGGAAAAATACATACAATACATTTTAAAGTTTAGCTATGCCATTAACATTTTCTCCATAACTTTCTTCATTCTAAACAATTAAGACAATATATCAAGCTCTGTTTTTAGTATTTGCCAATTTCTTAGGTGCCAATACTCACAATAAAAATTATCTATCAATAAAAATAATAATAATAATAATATATTTCCCTTGTTTGGGAAGAAACATGATTGGATACTCTGGTCATTGGATCTCTAATATCTTATCCTGAAGACTGAATAAAATTACTCTTTTCCTAAAATTATTTTTGTCTGTTAATTATTTTTGTTTGTTATTTTTGTTTCTTTTTAAGAATTATGAAATGGTATGAAAACAGAATTTTCTTTTCTTACTCATCCTTAGAAAAAGTGAACTTAATCTGGAGTCTAGAAACTCTTTTGGAGGTTCATATGTAGATATCAAGGGGTCTGTGAACTTGAACTTCTTAATATTTTGAGAGATGCAGAGACATGGAGAGAGAGAGAGAGAGAGAGAGAGAGAGAGAGAGAGAGAGAGAGAGAGAGAGAGAGAGAGAGAGACACACACAGACACAGACACAGAGACACAGACACGGAGACAGAAAGTCAGAATGAGACTTCTGTATCACAAAGAAATCACAAAAAAAGTTCACATAAAATATGTGGAAAAGAAAAAAGAGAGAAAGGAAGAGGGGAAGAGGAAAGGAAGAGAGAGAAGAGGAAGAGAAAGCAATGAAGAAGTGAGAAAGCTCTCTGAACAAAAAGACAGATATGAAAAACTACTTATAAATGAGAAAGCTAGATGCTTCTAGGGGAAAGCACCTATATTTTCTCTAAGAATAAACCTAGATCCACTGGGACCATCATGTGAATGCTCATTCATTAAGGTTCCTGAAGAGTGGCTGAAAGGTATTGAGGTGTTAGTATGTTGAACTAAAAAGAACAGAAAGGTCTTCTGTCCCCTGGGGAACATATCTGGGATATAAAAGAGAATATACCAGAACTTGTTATACTTAATGTCTCGCTTTTGATAATTCACGAAGATTTATTTGCTTTTGGCTAGAAGGAATTTCAAAAGCATTTACAAAGATTACAAAGTCTTAGGCAAGAAAATGTTCTTAGTATCTGGCATACAGTAGCCACTTATATCAATGTGTGTTGTTTGCTTGGTTGACAAAATAAAAATGATTTCATTAAGACCAGGTCATGTCAAAATATCCTTACTTCATTTTTTCCTGGACTTTCTTTTTTTAAAAAATTTATTTTATTTATTTTAATATACATTGCTTTATGAATCCTATTGCGATAGAAAAATCAGAACAAAAGAGAAAAACCATGGGAGAAATTAAAAAAAAAAACAGAAAAAAGAAATGAACATAGCAATGTTGATTTACATTCAATCTCCATAGTTTTTTGTTTTTGCATTTTTTTATGCAAAGTCTCTTGGGACTGCTTTGGATCACTGAACTACAGAGAAGAACTAAGCCTGTCATAGGTGATCATTGCACATTATTGCTGTTCTTGTGTACAATGTATTCCTGGTTCTGTTTGTTTCATTCAGCATCAATTCATGTAAATATTTCTAGGACTTTCTAAAATCAGCTTGTTCAACATTTTTATACAACAATAATATTCCATTACCTTCATATGCCACAATTTATTCAGCCATTCCCCAATTGATAGGCATCTACTCATTTCCTAATTCTGTGCTACCACAAAAAGAGCTGCTACAAATATTTTTCCACATGTGAGTCCTTTCCCCTCATTTATGATTTCCTTGAGATACAGACTCAATAGTGGCACTGCTGGGTTAAAAGGCATGCAGAGTTTTGTAGCCCTTTGGGCAAAGTTTCAGATTGCTCTCCACAGTGGTTGGATGGTTGGATAATTTCACAACTCCAGCAACAGTGCTTTAGTGCCCTAATTTTCCCACATGCCCTTCAACATTTATCACACTCTTTTCCTGTCATCTTAAGTGATCTGAGAAGTGTGAGTGGTACTTTAGGGTTGTTTGTTGTTTTAATTTGCATTTCTCTAATCAATAGTGATTTAGACTATAATAATCTATATAGTCATATGTATCAGTATATATATGTATATTAGAGAGAGAAAGAATCATATGACTGTAGATGACTTTAATTTCATCATCTGAAAATTTCTGATCCTATCCTTTGACAAGTTATCAATTGGGGAATGACATATTCTCATAAATTTGAGACAGTTTTTTACGAGACCTTTATCAGAAACTGGCTGTAAAGATTTTGTTTTTCCTAGCTTGGTACTTCCTTTTTAATCTTGTTTCTGTTGGGTTTTTTTTGTGGAAAAACCTTTTAATTTGATATAATCAAAGTTGTCAATGTTGCCTTTCATAATGTTCTGTAATTCTTCTTTGGTTATAAATTCCTTCCTTCTCCAAAAATCTAATAGGTAAATTATTCCTTGCTCTCCTAATTTGTTTATGGTATCATCCTTTATGCCCAAATCACATACCCATTTTGGCCTTATTTTGTTATGGGGTGTGAGATGTAAACCTATGCCGAGTTTCTGACATATTATTTTCCAGGTTTCCCAGCAATTTTTGTCAAAGAGTGAGTTCTTATTCCCAAAGCTGGAGGTGAGGGTTTATTAAGCAGTAGATTATTATAAGCCTTGATTATTGTGTCATGTGTATCTAATCTAGTCCACTGATCTACTACTCTATTTCTTAGCCAAATGGTTTTGCTGAATGCTGCTTTATAATATAGTTTGGGGTTTGATACTGCTAAGCCACCATCCTTTAGATTTCCCCCCCCCCAATAATTCCCTTGATATTCTTGACCTTTTGATCTTCCAGATAAATATTTTTATTATTTTTTTCTAGTCCTATAAAATAATTTTTGGCAATCCGTTATGGCACTGAACAAATATATCAATTTAAACAGAATTGTCGTTTTTATTATATTAGCTTGGCCTACCCATGAACAAATTATGTTTTCCAATTTGTTTAGATCTGACTTTTTTGTGTGAAAAGTGTTTTGTAATTGTGTTCATATAATTCTTGACTTTATCTTGGCAGGTAGACACCCAAATAATTTATTTTGTCAAAAGTTATTTTAAATGGATTTTCTCTTTCTATCTTTTGCTGATGGGCTTTGTCAGTTAAATATATAATTGATGATTATTTGTGTGGTTTATTTTATATCCTGAAACTTTGCTAAAGCTATGAATTGTTTCCAGTAGGTTTTTGGATGATTTTTCTAGGATTCTCTAAGTATATCATCATATCATGTGCAAAGAGTAATAGTTTTATTTCCTCATTTTCTCTTCTAATTCCTTTAATTTCTTTTTCTTTTCTTATTGCTAAAGCCAACATTCTTAATACAATGTTAAATAATCGTGGTGATAATGAGCATTCTTATTTCACCCCTGATCTTACTGGGAATGTGTCCAGCTTCTCTCTATTACAAATAATGCTTGCTGTTGGTTTTAGATAGATACTGCTTATTATTTTAAGGAAAGTTCCCTTTAACCCTATGTTCTCTAGTGTATTTAATGGGAATGGGCACTGTATTTTGCCAAAAGTTTTTTTCTGCATCTATTGAGATTATCAGATGATTTCTGTTGGTTTTATTGATGTCAATTATGGTAATAGTTTTTCTGATATTAGACCAACCCTGCATTCTTCATTATAATGTATTATCCAGTTGAGAAGTTGCTATAATCTCTTTGCTAATGTTTTATTTAAAATTTTTGTATCAATATTTATTAGGGAGATTAGTCTGTAATTTTCTTTCTCTGTTTTGGCTCTTCCTGGTTTAGGTATCAGTACCATATTTGTGTTATAGAAGGGATTTAGCAGGACTCCTTTTTACCTAATTTTTCAAATATTTTACATAGTATTGGAATTAATTGGCCTTTAAATTTTTGGTTGAATACATCTGGCCCTACAGATTTTTTTCTTAGGGAGTTCATTAATGGTTTGTTCAATTTCTTTTTCTAAAATGGGACTACTTCCTTTTAAATAAGACTACTTGACTGCAGATCAAGGAAATGCTCCAAACAAAACTTACATTTATTCCCCACATATTTCAGCTGTATGATATGGTAGCCCCACAAAAAGATATTATGAATCAAGGCTGCATTTTAAAAAGGTATAGTAGCTAGGTGATAATCTGGTTATATTTTGCTCTGGTCAGAGCAGGTGGAATAGTCTATGCAGTTTTGGGGACCAAAATTTGGAATGGATACTGGTCAGTTGGAGAATGTAAAGGACTTCAAAATTAAATAGCATGATGACAGACTGACTGAATGGGGGAGGGATTTAGCCTGGAGAAGAAGACTGGGAGTATAATAACCATCTTTAAGTATTTAACGGGTTGTCATTGTTGCTTCACCTTTGTACTTGAAGAGGACCAAAGACATATGGAAAGTGATGTCTTGACTGGCAAGTGAATTGAATTTAAGTAAGGAAGGGTTATACAAAATCATCAGCCTCACTCTCTCCAGAGCCATCTGCGCCTAGTGATAAGACATAGATCAAGCCAACCAAAGATGGTCTCAGATGCAGTGGGAGAATCAAAAACATATGCATGGATAATTATTTGACATTAACCCTTGCAAAACTCTGTGATTCAATTTTTCTCCCTTCCCCCACCCCTCCCCTAGATAGGAAGTAGTCCAATATAGATTAAACATGGTAGAAATATATGTTAAATCCAATATATGCATACATATTTACATAATTATCTTGATGCATAAGAAAAATCAAATCAAAACAGAAAAAATGAGAAAGAAAATGAAATGCAAGCAAATAACAACAAAAAGAGTGAAAATCTATGTTGTGATCCAATACTCAGTTCCCACAATTTTCTGTCTGAGTGTAGATGGCTCTCTTCATTACAAGATCACTGGAACTAGACCATGGCCTTTTTATATAAGGTCTTTAACTGAGAAGAAGTTCCTATAACATAAATTTAGGCTTGAACTTAGAGCTATCCAGGAATAGAATGTACCACCTCCTAAAGACCTTCAAGAAAAGAGGATGCTAGATGATCTATTGCCAGCTATTTTGTAAAGTCAATTCTTGTTCAGATCCTGGTGAGACAAGATGGTCCCTAAGAATCCTCTACTCTCTGAATTCTCTGATTATGTGAGTGAAACCTTGTTTCTTCAAGCAGGATCTGAAGTTGAAGCCACCTGGGAATAGGCTATGTCACTGCACAGAGGTGCCCATTAATGTGTATGTTGAATCAACCCCATATAGTGATCCCATACATTCCAATTTATACTAGTGAAAATTATAATTATATGAAATATGATTGGTTCCAACCCATTGGAGACAGGCAATATGAATTTGAATAATATAAATACTTTACAGGGTTCATTATTTGCACTAATCAGAGACCTGGCTCTATTATCAAATGAGATAACAAAAGAAAAGTACTTACAAACCTAAAAGTGTTATATGTGACATAACAGACAGTACAGGGCCTGAAGTCAGGAAAACTCATCTTCCTGAGTTCAAACCCAACCTGAGCCACTTAATAACTGTGAGATTCTAGATAAATCAGTCAACCCTTTTTGCCTCAGTTTCCTTATCTATAAAATGAACTGAAGTGGCAAAATAATCCACTATCTTTTCCAAGAAAAACCCAAAAGCTGTCACAAAGAGTCAGGCACAATTGAAAAAATGAACAACAACAACATTAGATGTTTTATTTTTATAATGTTCAAACTAGACTGAACTGAAAGAATAGAAATTAGGTATGATTTCCTGTGATCTGTTCCTGTAGCCCTTTCATATTCCTCAAGTCTGGATTGCTAAAAAGGAATGTAAAGAATGGCTCTTAATCAATAAACACTTACTCTATGCCAAGTCCTATGTGTAAACTCTTTAACCACATGAAACTAACTTCAGCTTGCAAATTGTGGAGATAATTGATGTCAACAAATATATTTTTACCTGAAATTTCTTTTTCATTTTTTAAGATTTCTCTATTAGTTGAGGAAAGCAGTTTGTATACAAAAGTGGAAATATACCTTTAGATTTCCAGCATCCATAATTACAAATTGACTTAATATCCAAAAGGAAGTTAGGGAAACCTGTGTGTCTTTCCTGCTGTGATCCTAGTAATTGTTAAAATTCAAAGTTCACTTATCTGACTCTGAAATAGAAAGTCTGTTCTGGCTACCCATTTTCTCTATTGGAGGAATAAACTCATTTAGGAAGCTGATAAAAAATAGAACTAGATGGAATACAACCATGTATTTAAAGGTGGAAGGGACCTATCAATTCAGTCCCTATCCTTGTCTGATTCATTAATTGGTATAGGCCATAGGTTTAAATTACTAAGGTGCATATATACTCCGTTATATATGCAAGATCAAATTATTATATTTGATTATATTATTATATATTATATAATATAATATTACACAATGTTATGTTATATATCATATTATAAATGCAATATAAATATAATATATATTATATATATATTATACATGCGAGATCAAATAGGCAATATTCAGAGAATCAAATGGGTTTCTCTGAGATTCCAGATAAACATAAATATGCCTTGAAAAGAACTTTACAAATATATATCAAAAGAGCTATGCAAATATGAATTATTTTATAATAAATAAAAAATCCTTCATATTACATGAAAATAAATCTTTAACAAAAAGCTTTCCTTCATTAAACTAAAATAACTGTTTAATCCTTCAGGCAAATAGGAAGCTCAGATAATTTTGAATTCAGAATAATGGGGATTTTGGTTTACAAATTAAATAGCACCTATCAAATAAAGTATGGCTTTTTTTCAGAGAATAAGGAAGAGGGAGAAGAAAAGGAGATGACTAGGGAGTTATAGCTATACGAATAAATCATTGGCCTATGAAACCCTGAAGCTTAATAATATCTACAAATCATCAAATTCATGGTAACAAATTTAATAATCTATTTCTTGATACAGGTTTACATAATGCCTTCCAGCCCTTAGAATCACTGAATATTTGAAAAAGAAGGCAATTTAAAAATCACCTAGCCCAAACATTCCTCTTTTTTATACATGATGGTAGAATGATATGCCTGAGGTTACACAGTGAGTCAGTACAGTCAGAACTAGAACCCAGGTCTCTGAAGACCCAGATTTCTGCAGTTTCTAACACGTCCTATCTTTCCTCAATTTTATTCTCTGATAAAGCATGTCTATATCAAGGAAAGCCCATGAGGAAAATCTAACAGAGACAATATGCTTCTGCAGGTTGGCATCTTACTTAAATAAATGAGGATAACAAAGTTAGGAATTAAGGAACTCTCTTCTACCAAGAAGGCAAGTCTATGATATTTATTTGGGTGATAAGGAAAGCAGAATAATGGAGAAGGTGGTCCTTTCTGCTAAAGAGACTATTCCTGGGAAGCTATGTAACTCAAAAGCTTTACAGACTGAATTAGGTGTAATCCTTATGGGATCACTAACAGCTCATAAATAACTTTTAATGAGATTTCCAGCAAGTAAAATAGCACATGGGGAAAAGGGTATTTTTAAATAAATAAATAAATAAAAGTTTTAAATGCTATATGGTTGTTTTCCAAATGTCTAACCCAAAGAAAAAGGACTATTTCAATAAGAAAAGATTAGTAGTGAAAATATTTAATTAACTGATAGGGACAGGGAAAGCTTGCCTATGTCATTGAAAATACTTGACATTGACCACTAATCTTTGGAAACTTATATAGCTAAATCTAAAGCATGTTCCAGAGTTAAGCAGAGAAATAAATCAAGGTTTGCAAATGTCATTTAAGTTTTCACCTGTCCCACGATTCAAAATTATTGGCTTCCCAATGAAAAGCATATGTTGTGTCCCTTGCCTGGGGAATAGTAATGAAGTGAGGCAGACACTCTCCAGTTCTACCCTCCCATCTTTTCTCTCTTTATTTCCCATCGAGTAAAAATAATTACTGTATACTTGAGGGAACATTTCTCTCAGTCTGCCGATAACGGCTGCCATGTTGGCTCTTCAGGCGCGCCTCTTCTTCCTTGAGGGACCATGACTTGATTTATGAGAAAATAGTTGGCAAATTGTGGTGTCCATCTTGATGGATGACATCATTTGGGCTATTTTGCTGATCATGAATGACTAACTTCTTCTTTTTAGCACTGTTGGAATTGATCAATAGCTATGATTCTGCCACAGCGGAATAAAAGAAAAAGTGACAATTGTCTTTTCTGTTTAAGAACTGAAGGAGAATTTGTAAAAGAAGAAAAAGTCCTATCCTTTTGCTTGTTTGGAATGCAGTAGAACATAAATCTCAAATTCAGTATTGTAACAGTATGAAATCTCCCCAAATTGAGTAGATTCCAGACAGAACCAAAATGTTACAGGTTTTAGATCAGTATTCTTTACTCCAGAGTCTTTTGGTCTTTTAGAAGCCAACTTAGCATTTCTTATTAAATACCGTAGATAAAAATAACTTTCCAATTGAAGTTATACTCGTGGACAATTACATAGCTCTGCATTAGGAGACTTAATTCAAAAGAAATATCATGTGTTTAATATATATTGGATTACTTGAAATTTAAGGGAGGGGGTGGAGGGAAAAGAGGGAAAAAATTTGGAACACAAGGTTTTGTAAGAGTGAATGTTGAAAATTATCTATTCATAAGTTTTGAAAATAAAAAGCTTTAATAAAAATTTAAAATGAAATAATATTAACAATCAGTTTGTTTGTTTTAAAGAACCTGATCTATGTTTTTTTTTTTAAATTAAGAATTTAAGACTGAATTAAATAGTGTTTTTTCTCTTTCCGAAACTAATTTTTTATTCTCAGGAATGGCACTTGCATGCTCACAGTCACTGGTTTTCAAAGAGGCCTCTGACATAAGATCTCATGCCTAAGGGAAGTGTTTCTCTCACAAAGTTCAATAACAACTCAGCAACTGGCAAATTGTTTATGATATGAGAGTGGCACAGATCCAAGATGCAAAAAAAAAAAAAAAAACAATTAAAAGACAACTTAAGAGAAGAAATGAATTGCTTTCACTGATCTGGGCCAAGCATGAACCTATAGACTTCAGTAGACACTTGATAAAAATGTCTTTATAATATCTACATGTCTTTGCAAGGAGGCTACAGATCTTCAGCTGCTATTATTTATTATTTCTAACAAATGTGGCTTGCCAAAGAACACTGAGGTCAGTGAGGCATTCTCTAAGGGTAGGGTGGAAAAAAGTTTCTGCTTTATAACCTAGCGACGCAAAAATGTTTGCGCGGCTCAGTCAAAAGTGGGATTTCTTGTTGGTTTGACTGTTTTTTCTCTCTTGGACATTATACTTAAACAATTGTCTCCTTCTGGCTGAGTGTTTCTTCAAATTTATTTATAGAAGATATTTCCTTCCCCACTTCTAATCTGTTTTTCATATTTCAGTGAAAGGGATCATACATAAAACTTTACAAGGTTTTACTTTTCTTTGCATTTCCTAAATGGAGACATCTGCTATGCTCATTAGGCAAGTGTTATCCATTCATACATAGACTCTCCCATCTTTAATTCATGGTAAAGTACTCCAGATTCATTTAAGCATTTTGCTGTCTTTCACTGGCAGCCTTTTTTTCGGGTCAATTTTTACCTGTAATTCTTCAGTTATTTTCATTATATTAACAATTTCTATTCCACCAGCTCTCTCCCCCTCACTCATCTCCTTTCCAAATTGTAAAATACATACACAACTTTATTACTTTCTCAACTCTGCCAAAAGCATGCTTTTATGATAGAAGGCATTTGTTCGGGCTCATCGAAATTTAGCACTTAGCCATGAGAAGCAATACACAGAAAGGAGTTTCTCATTACACATTTCAATGAGTCGATCGAAATACTATATTCCAGTGGAGAATGCTTTCAATCCAGTCAAATTCAGAAACACTCTCAGATCAGAGTTCATAATCTCCTGCAAGTGATATAAACCAAAAGATTGACTCCATTTTTGTGATGTCATCATTACATTTAATTATATTGGGGAGCGTGGGAATATTGGAAAAGATACGTAGTAAAAGGAAGATAATAGTTCTCTCCATATAGTTAATGCCAATTTTAATCTGTGCCTAAGAAGTCTCATCTGTAAACACATTTTGATGTTTTTAATAATAATAAAAATTGCAATTTTATTTCATGCCTCTCTGGAAATAGTTTGGAAGGAGAAGAATGTATTTCATTATTGAATTCAGGCAGAGGTGGTCCCAGCATCCAGAGCTTTGGGGATTTGCATGTTTTCAATATGTTGTTTCTGCAAGGTTCCCCTCCAAAGTTCCTTGCTCATCAGAAAGTTGCTCAAAATAGAGGAATCCATTAAATTGGCAAGCTGATGGATGACCTGCACAGGTAATATAGATGATTGTGGGTAAAAAGATTGGGTGCAATGTGTTTTAATGACTCCTAAAGAGTCAGTTGTGGGCACACCTAGTTGTGAAAGGTCCGCTTAAATTGAACCTGGTGTTTTCTTCAAACTCATTTTGGGTAATTTATGAGCCTGAATTTGTGTTCTCCAGCTTGTGTTTCCTGTTATTTTCTGCCTCTCCTGGATACTTTGCTGCTCTGTTCGGTTCAGCAAATTAGTTGACTTGATTTTTAAAAGTTTGTAAATAGTAAGATGTCTTATGTAAAAATGACCTTTCACAAAATCAGAGGGAGGCTTGGGTTTTTGTTTTCTCTCTTCTCACCCCAGTTAGGCAAACTCTGAGGTTCTGTTCATGAGGACAATCATTTGCTAAATAAATGTTAAATTTCTCTTCCAGCTTGAGATCTTAGCCAATTTACTGAATGCAGTATTATTAGTTCAGCTAGCTGTAGCCTAGGGTTACTTCACCTATTGATGGGGAAGCACTCACGCCCTGAGATGATGGTGAGAATTTAGGAAGGTGCTATTCACTCTTCCAGATAAATATGTTAATGGGCAATTTCCTAGAATAAGTACGCTAAACCAGCCTCTGGAGGCTTTAAATGTATAACACAACTCCAGGTCCTTAACTAGAAATGTTTGTACCCTGGGCAAGTACTATAGATCTTGCCTGAGATTTGCACATAAAGAGATGTTCACCATTAAGGGTTACAACATAGACCCATTCGGGGTGGGCACAGAGAGAAGGAGGAACTCTGTAGTTTTTACACTGTTAAAGGACTGCAAACACTGTCAATCACTATCTAAATTTGTCTGGAGCAAAGCTCCTATCATCTCTCCCTAGTTATGGCTCTGCCATCTTCTAGAATCACTCATTTTCCCCCAAATCACAAACTGACACAATCCATAAGGCCCCTACAGCATGCCCACACCAGTTCTCATTTTTATCTTCAAAATGCTCAGAAATATAATTCTTGGTCATGTACTTTGCTTAAAAGAAAAAGTTTGAATATTTGCCAACCATTATGGTGGAGAAACTGAAATGATGAAACAAGAAAAAAATAACTTATCTATCCTGATCTTTAATTCCTTCACTCAGCAGTGGAGTAGAGAGTTCCCATGAGTTCTTAGTCCTATTTCTGCCATAACATAGAGGGATGACATCCCAACATGTCCAGGCAAATGTCTAATATATCACTGCATTGGACAGTTACTTTTGGCCACTGCTAGTCCTTCTCCATTCTACTCCTAATCTTTAAAAAAAAAAAAAAAGTACAAATATAGATTTCCAAACAGGATGCAGAGACTAGAAAAAATGGACCAGGTCTACAAAATTCAGTTTGCTCAGGTCATCATTACTTTCAAATTCAACTTGTCATAATATTTCATGTGAAAAAAAGTGTCTTCACTGAAAATATAAGGCTATATAGATTGAATTGTTTCAATATGTTATATTGGATTTTTATTACATTACTTATAGTATAATGATCAGAATCTCAGAAAAATTATTTTTAAAATACAATTTGCATTGGGGAAAATAAAGTAGACAATTTTGGAAAATCACTTACAATCAAGTGGAAGGTGTTTCAAGAACTTTGTTTTGCATAATTCTGTAGCCAGTTGAAAATATTGCTCACTTATAATCCATATTTCCCTGGAATTTTCACAGCATTATTAAGGGAATTTAAAGGAGAAGATATATGAATATATAGTATATATATTTATATATTCTTATATAAATCTACATATGATATTATATATAAACACATGTGTGCATTCAAAGCAGGATATTGGATGCATAGATGAAGTTAGAAAGTCAACAATTGGTTTTCCAGATATTCAATGAAAGAAACAAAATGGTTCAGTTATGCATCTGGAGCCAACTCTCTCTCCTATGTCACTTAAATTTTAATCTGAACTTTATTTAACTTAATCATTTGGATGCAATAATAAATAAAAAACAAATGTTTGTGAAAATTATTTTAACTTGTTGCTTTATCATTTTTAAAGTCTGGGATAGAATCTCATCTTTGTTCAATGTGTCAAAGGTGTGCTAAATTCTATAATAGTCAAATATGCTTTAAAGAGGAATAAAATAAAAACCCTTGTGGATTAGTCCACAGTCTCTTTGTCCCTAATCTAGTAGAAAAAAATTTCCTAAATTATGAAAAAATAAAGGTATTTCACAGCTGCCCCATTCTCCTGCAATCTTTGACACACATCTTTCAGTATAAACAATTGAAGAAAGCATGTACATCGATAAGTTGAAGAAGTTGTTTATGTTGGAGCACCACAAATATTTATAAATTCATCCCAGAAGATACAAAGCTTGATACCCTCCAGAGTTAAGAATGGGGGAATGGGACTATTCTGCAATATAAATGTCATGTTACTGCAGAACTACCTAATTTTTCCCAAGACTTTAATGGGAGGCCAGCATTTCTTCTATATAGGAAGTATGCTATTATTCTGCTATTATTCCCGGTTATCCATGTACTCTTAAGTTAAAAGGAAAAAATTAAAATTGAAAGCCCAGTGGAAATAATTAGTTGGGCTTTTGCCCTTTTTACATAAAAAAGAGTACTAATTTCCTTTATAGATAAGACCATCACCCCTTAACCCTGCCCCAATTATTTTGGCATCTAGATCATATAGATCTGTAAAAAATAGATAGAGATCATCAGTCCAATTCCCTTATTTTTAATATGAAGCCCAGAGAGATTAAGTGATCTGTTCTATAAGAAATAAATGAGATGGGAAAGATTTGAAACCAGACCCTCTGACTCCACACTCTTTCTACTATACCATGATACTTATGTTTTCATAGTAGCCAAGAGGAGTTAAAGTGATTTTACTATAGGGAATTATTCTGTACAATCCTTTTTGGCAGGGTTTTAGGATATGAACTCATTTGAGACCACCTATCAATCTAGGAGTACCATTAGGAGTTAGTGACTACCTATATGGTCTTATTTCAGGGTCTATAGGCAGGTTTCCCTGTCCAATATATACCTCCCCAAACCTGTTCACAAATGTCTAAAATTCTCCATTTACAAAGTAATTTTTTGGGGCTCTATGAAATGCAAATACCTTTGAGATGACTATCAGAAAAAATCATTCATACCCTGGCATGAAGTAAACATATCAAAAACTTTTCACTGAAGATTTTAAAATATACATACATGCATATATATATATATATAATGTCATATAATAATAGGTAAAGACTATAGAAATGACTTAATCCAACCTTCCATAATAATTATGAATTTCTCCTAAAGTATGCTCTAACAAGTAGCCATTCAACTTTTCACTGAGCACTATATTTTACCACCCCACAAGATAACATTTTTGGTCTGATTAAATTGTTTTTTTTTTGTTTGTTTTTTTGTTTTTTCTGTTGTTGTTTTGGTTTGATTTGGTTAGGGGTTTTGTCTACACAGTAAGGTGGTAATTTATCATAAACTTTATATCTTTAAATTATTTTTTCAGTTAATATTTATTTTCTCTCTCCCATCTCTCCCTACAACTGAAATAAAAAGAAGCATTATTATAAATATGCATATTCAAGCAAAAAAATTCCCCAAATGGTCATCTCCCCAAATATGTCTGCTTCTTTAAGTCCATAATATTGCCTTCAGCAGTCTTGCATAATTACAATTGGTTATTGCATTGTATCAAGCCAAGTTTTTCAAGTCTTTTAAATTTTTTCATTTTTTATAATATTGCTATTGTATAAATTGTTCTCCTTGTTCTAATTTTTTCACTATATATCAGTTCACGGTTTCTCTGAAGTCATCCTTTTAATCATTTTTGAACAGTCCAATAGTCTTTCTATATACATATCATACATAGCATAATTTATTCAATCATTCATAGATGATGAGCATTCCTTAAATTCTAGTTCTTTGCTCTTGTTAAAAAAAAAAAAAAAAAAAACTGCCACAAGTGGTATGACCCTGTAATACTACTACTAGGCCTATTATTTCAAGGAGATGAAGGAAAGAAAAAAAAATCTATACGTACAAATATATTTATAGCAGCTAGGTATCATGCCAAATGCTTTATAAATATTATTCATTTCATCCTGACATCTCAGGGAGACAAATGCTATTATTATCCCCATTACACTTGAGGAAACTGAAGTGTACAGACTTTAAGTGACTTGACCAAAATCACATAGTATTTGAGGTCACATATGAATTCAGGTTTTTTATTGTCTTCTTTTTTTCTAGTTATACATATAAATTAACTATTTAAATACACATTTTTTATGAATCATGTTGAGGAGAAAAATCAGAACAAAAGGGAAAAACCACGAGAGAAAAACAAAAACAGAAGAAAAAGAAAAAAACAATTAAATGTAGCATATCTCGATTTATATTCTTTTTCTAGATGCAGATGGCATTTTCCATCCAAAGTTTATTGGAATTGCTTTGGATTACTGAACTGCTGAGAAGAACCAAGTCTGTAGTAGTTGATCATCACTCCTTCTTGCTTAAATGTACAATGTATTCCTGGTTCTGCTTGTTTTGCTCAGCATCAGTTCGTGTAAATCTTTCAAGACTTTTCTAAAGTCAGCTTTTTCATCATTTTTTATAGAACCATAATATCCCATTACTTTCACATATCATAACTTATTCAGCCAATCCCCAGTTGAAGGGCATCTACTCTTTGCTGCCACAAAAAAAAAATTGCTACAAACATTTTTGCACTTGTGGTTCTTTTTCCCCTCTTTTGTGATTTCTTTGGGATACAGGCATAGTAATCACACTGCTTGGTCAAGGTGATAGCCATTTGGGCATAGTCCCAAATTGTTCTCCAGAATGGTTGGATCATTTCACAACTCCACAAACAATAGTTTAGTGTTCAAATTTCCACATATTCCCTCCCATATTTATCATTAACCTTTCCTGTGATCTTAGCCAATTTGAGATATGTAACATGGTATCTTAGAGTTGTTTTAATTTGCATTTCTCTAATCAATAGTGATTTAGAAAAGTTTTTCCTACAATAATAGATGGCTTTAATTTCATCATCTGAAAATTGCCTATTCATATCCTTTGACCATTTATCAATTGAGGATGATTTGTATTTTTATAAATTTGATCCAATTTTTTATATATTTTAGAAGTGAAACCTTTATCAGAAACACTAGCTATAAAATTTTTTCATTGCTTTGTATTTCCCTTTTTACCTTGTTTGTGTTAGTTTTGTTTGTATAAAATCTTTTTAATTTGATATAATCAAAACTTTTCATTTTTTGTTTCATAATTTGCTTATGGTATCACCCTTCATGTCCAAATTATTAGCAATTTTTGACCTTATTTTGATATGGAGTATGAGATGTAGGTTTATGCTGAGTTTCTGACATTATCTTCTAGTTTTTCCAGCAATTTTTTTTAAAACAGTGAGTTCTTATTTCAGAATTTGGAATTTGGAGGGTTATCAAATCCTAGATTGCTATACTCGTTGATTATTGTGTCATGTATATCTAACCTATTCCACTGATCCACCTCTCTATTTCTTAGTCAGTATCAAATGGGTTTTGATGACTGCCATTTTATAATAGAGTTTTAAGTCTGGTACTGCTAGGCTACCATCCTTTGTATTTTTTTCATTAATTCCCTTGATATTCTTGACCTTTTCTCAAGTCAATTGAATTTTTTTGTTATTTTTTTCTAGCTAAAAAATAATAAATCATTTGATCCAAGCTTCCATCACAAATATGAATTTCTTCTAAAGTATCCCCTAACAAGTAACTATTCAGCTTTTCATTGATCACTATTTTTTACTACCTCACAAGATAACCTGTTCTATTTCTGGTCCAATAAAAAATTTTTAAAGCTGCTATTTGTATAATTTTTGTGGAAGTAAAGAATTGGAAAAAACAGATTTTGCATTGATTGGAGAATATCTAACCTAACTGTGGTATATGAATGTAATGTAATATTACTGAGCTCTAACAACTGATTTGTAGGATGAATATCAGGAAGCATAGAAAACCTTGCTTGAACTTATGCAGAGTGAAGTAAGCAGAATCAAGAAAACAATACACACAATAGCCATAGTGATGTATATGAAGAGAACAATTGTAAAAACAATCATAAGTGAAAAATTGAAAAATTACAAAGAATAATCATAGCCATAAAGAAGAGCTATGAAAAGATATCACTTGCTGTTTCTTTGTCATGGTAGGAAAGTCTATGGAATATTGCATATGTTACCAGATTTTTAAAATCAATATATTAATTGATTTTGCTAGTTATCTTTTTTTTTCTTTCTTTTGCTTCTCTTTTTTTCCAAAATATTTTTTGTTACATAGGATGATTCTCTAAGAGTAGGATGAAAGGAAGAAATATGAAGAAAATGTATAACAATGTATAACAAAAGATAACAATAAAATTTATTCTTGAAAAATAATTGTATTAATACTAACTGATTTCTACCGCCTTTAAACTTTCATCTTTTGGCTTGGAACCTCCATAAATAAACTCTGCCTACTTTATAATTTGGCTTCAGACTAGTTGACCCCAGGTTTTATCCATTTGTCATGGAATTACAGCTCTTTTAATCAAGCTCCCCTTCTTACTCCCATCCACTCACAGAAATATCACCCTTACAGTGGAGAACGCTAAAGTCTTATAAATTCTTTTAAATTTCTAATAATAATACATAATGTTCCTTGACCAATGAGACTTAATTACTCCAGAAAATGGATGGGGAAACTATGTTTCTCTTTGATTTTGCCTAATCTTTTTGCTTAGAAATTTCAACCAGCTCTGATTTGGAGCAGGATGCTTCTTTTTTATAGCCAATATAGTTGAACAGCAAGCCCAACCTTTGAGATGAAGAGCTGCTTTTGAATTAAATGATTTTCATTATAAAAGGCTACAGTCAGCAAGCTGTATGTGGTTTGAGGCCCCATCAATTGGTCAGGGAAAGATTGGAGCCAATCTTTGTTGATTAGCAGGTTTAAAGATAATATAGACTGTAAGAAGTTATTTCTGGGTCTAATCTGACTCTCCTATGCAATTACCCTTATTTGCACCTCTGCCCCTCTGTATTTAGCATACTCATTTCATTATTTCAAGGCAAGATTTCATGGATGATTTGCCCATAAGGATTTTTTTTCTTGGTACTTCAGCTTCCAGATGCTTTCAGAGATGAAGTCTAGTCAAGATAACTTACCCAAGAGAAATTATTTTCATCAGATATTCTTTTATGTTGGAATCCATGCAGTAGAAGGATGAATTTTGGGCTGCAGAAAATGATCACTCCAATAAACAGTTGGACTAAAAGTCCTTTCCCTTTGGAAAAGAATTGAGAAGCTAACTGTAATGTGCTTGCCTTCATTCAAAATGAAATCTTTCTGAATAGGAAGAAAATGTTAAACTGGGAGATTCAGCAAACAGAACAGACCATCTGATGCCATCTGAACAATAGACATTTGAGATATTAATTGGAGAAGTTCTCTTTTTCCAAAGACTAACATTGTCCTTGTTTTGAACAGATAATGCTCCCAATTATCTGGCATTTGTGAATGAGTAATATTTAAGAGTTTAAGGAAAATTAGGCAAATGCACCTTGATTATAAACATATGTATGCCATTTCATTTGACCATTTTAAAATGTGGTTTTTAACCAGCTGCCATTAATATCGAGCACACTATTCATCTGTTTCCCTCCTTGTTCTTATAGTATACATGGCAGGAATAAGAGAAACCCAGTCCTTCTGAATCTCTTTCCAACTCAGGAAGAATTATTGAATATAAATTTATATATTGCTATCTCATGAAACAAATGAAAGCTTAAATTAAGTAAAAAGAAAATTAACAATCAGGATTAGGTAAAAAGTATTACATTTCCTCAGGGCTCAAGTTACAAAGATATGTTTTTGTAAGAGAAAGAAAGGTCAGTTACCACTATTAAACTTGTATATTGTTTTATACTAAGCCCTTTCAATGGCCTCTCTGAGGGACTGTTTAGTTTGTATTACACTCTAATAAACTCCAGGTGTGTAGGACAAACTGAATAATCAGAACCTGATGGCCCAAACTAGTTAAAAATAATGTGGTACATTCCTAGTTCTCTGCATTTAATTTATTGTTAATCATTGTTATTACTTACATTTATTGGGTAGTTTTTCTAGATTTATTAGGCACTACGTTTAACAGTGTTATCGCTTGTAACTGACTATCAGTAGAATCGAAAACATATTTTTGTAAAGACTCTTACCCTAATTAGTAAGTCGTTTCCCCTTTGAAACTAAACAGAACACAAAATGTCCATGATTTTACCCCTCTTAAGTCAGAAGGAAAGTTCAGAAGAGGAACCCACTTCACCAAGACCACCTGTTGCACCATAACAGAGGCAATGTCTTTTCTAAGATGCTGATGGAAGGAGTTGCAGAACCAAAGAGAGTTCTTTTTCCTCTGAAACAACAGGGCAGGCTTTCTTGCTGAACACAAGATGGATTTCAGAAATGTTGCAGAAGAGTCTCTATCCCCAAGTATCTTGCCCACTTATTCAGACATATTGGAAATGTTTGTTGTTATTATTGTTGTTGTTGTTGTTGTTTGTTGTTTGTTTTTTCCCCCAGGGTACATAACTTTCCATTCATTTTCAGTTTATTTATTCATTCAATAACAAACATTTCTTTAATAGTAAAAGTTAATTGTAAATGCCCCTGGGAAAGGGAGCACAGTGATTTGGATTTACATTAAGGATTAAGTGACTCTTTACTGAGAATAGACGTTAAACCGGAGGAAGAAGGGAGCAGGAAGTTACTGAGACCTGAAAATTTGATCTGGAGGGAACAGCAGCACAAAGGATCCCAAAGGGAATAGAAATGAAACCCTTCAAGCCCAGGCTAATGGGAGATAATTCTGCTAATCCTATATCTTAGTCCTACTCTCTGATTGTGGAACTTTGACCAAATGTCTATGATACTGATTCATATATGACCCTGACTAAGTCATTTAAGCCCTTTATTATTTTAGATTTGAGGGATTAATAATCCTTGCTCTCTCTTCATACCTCACAGAGATGTTCTCCAGCATAAGTCAAAATTTTAAAATATGAAATCTCTTTGAGCCCTTCAGAAGAGTAATACTATATATTGTTGTGATCTATATATTTTATTGTTGTTCAGTCACTTCATTTGTGTCTGACTGTGATCCTATTGGGGATTTTCTTGGCAAAGATACTAGATTGGTTCCCCATTTCTTTCTTCAGCTCATTTTATAGATAAGGAAACTGAGACACAGGGGATAAGTGACTTGCCTAACTAGTGTGTATGTGTCTGAGGCAGGATTTAAATTTTGTGTGCTCTCCATTGTAAAACCAAGCTGCACAAAGCAGACATTTAATAACTGCTTGTTTGATGTGATTCACAGTCCAGCACAGTAAATGGAGTATTGGATCTGAAACCATAAGGTCCCAGATCCAAATCTTTCCTCTAACACTTTCTGACTATATGACTCTTCAATTAACCCTTTTAAACCTCTATTTCATTTATTCATAAAATAAGATTAAAAAAACAACCCCAAAAAACTTGTCACATTTTATTTCAAACCTCACAGGTTTGTGGTAAGGACTCAGGTACACAAAACTATACAAATTGCTTGCAAAATCTAAAACATTATTTTAATGTCAACTGTTATCAATATCCCCATCATTCCAAAATGGAAGCTTTCCAATACTTCAATGGATTTGTGAACTCCCTGAAGCTGGTATTCCCACCAGTCATACAGCTTTCTTCTTCCTCAAAGTGCTATCCTGATGTCTCATTGTGGCAAGTAACACACATGGAGTTCTTAAAGATTATGACAACAGAGTACAAGTTCTGCAAAGTTCTACCATGCTGGAAAAGCTTCCAGTATAGTTTTGGCAACAGATTGTGCCTGCTCCCCAAGGACCAGCCCAGCTAAGTAAATCACCAGGCCCTGGCCACTTGGTGAGAGATATTTTGACCACAATAGCTCATGAAACAAAATTAAAGCTAACAGCAACCTAAAAAGGGAATTACATGACAAATTTTAATTAAGGAAAAATAAAATACTTCTCTATTGAAATAATGACCATAACAGTCAAATATTGAATGTTTGACAATCCTAAAAATCTAGGCATTTTCCTGTCTTGCAAATAATAGGTGATGAATAAATATTTTTTGTGATTGGCTTTCTAGGAAGGAAGAACACAATCTGCTGGAGAAAAGCATTCTAATCTAACAGTTCCTTATCACTTTTTTGAAATTTCTTCCTGAGGTAATTTTTTAAAAATCACTTTATCTGTTAGAGAAAACACCTCTGACCTAACAATTCTTTATTTTCTTCTTGAAGTTTCTATCTGGTCAGTTTAATAAAAGCAAAACAAAACAAAAAATTATTATAAATCTAAGTCTGTGGTCTGGAGCAGATTTGCCAAGTAATAGCAACACTCAGATATAGCTCTGATTGGTCCAATAATCCAGGGATTATTTTTTTTAAGTTATGTTTTTTATTTCTCCCCATTACATGTTAACATCATTTTTAACATTTTTAAAAAGTTTTTGAATTTCAAATTCCATTCCTTTCCTCTTTTTCTTCTCCCTTTCTGAGGTAAGCAATCAGATATAGACTATACACGTGCAATTATTTAAAGCATTTCCATATTAGAGACTGGGAATCAACCTTTTTTGGGTTATGAACTGCTTCGGCAGTCTGGTGAACCCTATGAATTCCTTCTCAGAAGAATGAATTTAAATCTATAAAATGTAATAAAAAGGAAACAAATTATGTTAAAAATAAGAATAAATATGTTACAAAAACATAAGTAAAGATACAGCAGGTTACAAATTTCTGCTCTATATTGTCATGGTCTGTAACTGTCATCTGGAGAGATACAGGTAGACAAGTCATCATCAGAAAAGAAAAACTGAATGGTACATCTTATCTGATGACAGCCTTGTGCTAAAGAGCCAGAAAGAACAGGGAATGAGAAACATTCCCTGTCTGCGTCTTTTCATCAAGTTTAGGAGAAGAAAGCAATCCACCTTCTCAACAAGCCTCTAGAAAATCAAGTTGAAGAAAAGGAGGACAATTTTCTCTTCCAAACACAACGGATACAAGTTAGCATGAACTGAGTCAAAGGGACTTGATGTGTCTATAGAGTTATTTACACATTGCTTTCTCTGTTAGACTGTGAATTCCTTGATAGAAGGGACTGGTGCTTGGCTCAATGCCTGGCATATAGTGGGTGCTTCATAAATGCTTCTTGACATGATTTAACATGGTGAGAGATATCCTCTACAAAATCCTTGATAATTGGTCATCCAGACTCAGTTTAAGTAATGGGAAACCCACTGTTTCCTGAGGTTACTCATTTTTGGACAGTCCTAAGGATTCTATAATGGGGGAAGTATACTTTGGTATATTTGACAAACAGCCAGATTTACCACTGGAAAATGTTCTAACCATCTTTCTCACTCCCACTATCCCAAAGAATTACAAGTACCAGCATTTAAACAAATATTGAATTACAGGGAAATTTGTATTCATTCCACATAGTTGGAAATTTCTATTCATTTAGTGAGTTTCTTGGTGATGATGAAATTTAAAGGGAAAATTATTGACTCTTTGTGTCTTAAAACAGTTATAATTTTATTGCTTTAATGTATATATGTTCCCAAATTCTTAGTGAAGTTTTAAAGTTAACATAAATTTTTAAGTATAAACACTACAAGCTGACAAAAATACAAAATTTGAAAATTTAATTACTTAAACTTTTAAAATATTGATATATCTCTTATTAAAATTCAATATAACTGCTGTCTTGCTATACATTGCCCTAGATTTTCTAAGAGTAAATACTATGTTTGCTACCCTCAATCAGGCAAACTTACACAAAAATTTAAAATTTATCATTAAAAATCCACAGAACTACATACATTTAAAAGAAGCTTTCAAATGACATTTTTAAGTAAGTTTGTAGCATTTGTACTTCTGGCATTTCTAAGGCTTAAAATTACTCTAAGACTTTTGAGACAATATGTGTGTGTGTGTGTGTGTGTGTGTGTGTGTATTGACAGTATACACATATTTTGTTGAATTGTTTCTATTGTTTGTAACTTTGTGACCCCATGACACATGTCATGAAATCATAGATCTATAGATGAAAGGGATCTAACATGTCATCTAGTCTGACCCCTTCATCTCCAAATTAGGAAACTTTACCTAGGTCACATCAATAATTAAGCTACATCCTATAACTCCAGTGTTTTCCTCTATGCTATAGAGGAAATTCCCATTTCTACAGGACAGAGCTCAATAAATGTCTGTTGAGTAGCTTTTATTGCTAATGATAATAATAATATTTATTGATAAAAATGTACTAGAGATAGATGTTGCATATGGTTCATGGTTTTTAAAATAGAAACATTCTTGATCACAATTTAGACTCTCCCTATCTGGGATTACAAAATCCAACAGTTTTTTCCAATGTTTGTCTCTTTATTTGGGAGGGGAGAGAGGAAACTATGTCTAATCCAATCCAATCCAAACCAAATCAACAACTCAACAACTGAACTAAAAGATGGTAGATAGAAAAATAAAATTTTAAAACAGTCCTGTTCCTTAATGAGCTTACATTCTTTTTGGAGGTAAGAATGTATAGGATAATTTGAGCAGGGAGGATACCAACCATTAGCAGAATCATAAAAGGCTTCATGGTCACAAATAAGTTGAGTCCTAGAGGAAGATAGGGGTCTAAGAAGTAGAGATGAGCTGAGTAAGTGACATGGTCATATTTGTGTATAGGGGAAAATATATTCATGCTTCCAACTCTTTGTGAATCTTCTGGGGTTTTCTTGGCAAAAATTCTGGCATGGTCTGCCATTTCCTTCTCCAGTTCAATTTTCATAAGAGGAACTGAGGCAAACAAGGTTAAGTGACTTGCCTAGTATCATGCATCTAGCTAGCAATTATCTGGGGTCAGATAGTAATAGTTAGGAGATGTTGATATTTGGCAAAAAACAAAAACCCTCCCCAAGAGGGAGGGACCATGTTTTTGTTTTCCTTTGCATCCCCAGCAAATTTTTGCATATTTTCTCCATTAAAATGTGAGGTTCCCCTCAAGAACCTCACATTTTAATGGAGAAAATATGCAAACAATTATGTAGATGTATGATATATATGATGCAAATGAGACTTGCCTAATAATACAGTTAACTAGTAATTACCTAGGGTCAGATAGTAATAGTGAGGATATGTTGATGGTTGGCAAAGGACTCAGGTTATAGATCTCTGTCATACTTTAGCAGGGCTTGGAGTATTAGATATGCAAGTCTTTAACCTAAAGTTTTCAGCTGGGGAGTCAAGAGACAGAGTGTGTATGATGAGGGAAAATTGAGAAGGGCCTCTGGCAGCAGGAGGAATTTAGCTGAAGCTTGAAAAAAGAAAGTTAGAGAAAAAGAGAGAGACAGAGAAACAAAAACAGAGACAAGGAGAGAGAGAGAGAGAGAGAGAGAGAGAGAGAGAGAGAGAGAGAGAGAGAGAGAGAGAGAGAGAGAGAGAGAGAGAGAGAGAGAGAGAGAGAGGGAGGGAGGGAGGGAGGGAGGGAGAGAGGAGGGGAAGGGAGGGGAGGGGAGGGGAGGGGAGGGGAGGGGAGGGGAGAGGAAAGAAAAAGAGGAGAGGAGAGGAGAGAAAGACAGAGACAGAGAGAGAGATGAGGAGAGACAGAAACAGAGAGAGAAGAGACAGCGATAGATAAAAAAGCTTAAGAGATAGAAATAGAAAGAAAGGGGGAGGGAGAGAGAAATAAAAAGGCAGGGGCAGAGAGGAAACATAGTTCATAAAGCCTTGAAATTTTCTGTCCTGTCTCTGACAAATATTAACTTTGGATCTTGGGCAAATCACATCACCTTTCAGGTCTAAAAACTATGCTACATAGAGGTTGATGTTCTATATCAATGTAATGAATTTCCACATTGGAATTTTTTTTTGTACCAATGAATTGAAAGCATTCACCTCCAAACCACTGACCATATGAAAAAAAAAATCCAAAATCATCAAATACAAAAACAATTAAAAGAAAGAGAAAAATGGCCTCCCCAGTCTTCTTTCCGTCATGAACATATTACCACTCTTGCACTTGCAATTGAATTTGCAATTGTTCCATATTGACTACTAAATAAAGTCAAACTTTATTGGCTTGTCATTCAAGGCTCTCCACAAATAACTTCAATCTAATTTTCCAGGCACATCCCTTATTTTTTTCTTATGAATCCTGCTGCAACCAAACTATCATTCTCCTATTCATCCACTATGTTTTCTTGTTCATCCAAGCAAACATTTAATGATCTTTTATTGTGGTCAAGGTCTAGTGCTGAGCACTCTGAGAATTATAAAAATAAAACTGTACAGTCAAGGAGGAGACAGAATAGGAGAGTAATTGGCCTCTGACCCACTGACGATCCCTTCTCTCCAGTTTATGTAATCTCAGAAAACATGGAGCAGATAATAGAAGTAACAAGATATCATTATGTTAATAATATGCAAAGATGTGCCATGAGAATTCCAGGAGGGGCAGATCATTTCTAGCTAGGTCAGAAAAGATGTTGTATGAATGATGGATTTTAAACTAGGTCTTGAAGAATGGGTATAATTGC
Source organism: Sminthopsis crassicaudata (assembly GCF_048593235.1). Classification (NCBI taxonomy): domain Eukaryota; kingdom Metazoa; phylum Chordata; class Mammalia; order Dasyuromorphia; family Dasyuridae; genus Sminthopsis; species Sminthopsis crassicaudata. Next base: position 589,473,728 of record NC_133618.1, on the reverse strand, counting down.
AATGGGAAAGAGATAGCAGGAGGCAGATATGATATGAACTGAGGTACCAAAGAAGAGGAGCATGTTCAGGTAATAGAAAGTCCAATTTAGCGAAAACCTGGGTTACTCAAAGGGAGTATTAAAGCTGGAAAATTAAGTTGGCAGAAAATTAATCTGGCAGCCACATTCAGAATCAATGAGAAAGAAGAGATCCTAGAAGTAGGGGAAAAGCAGTTAGAAAGCTATCTCAACAGTCCAAAAAAGAAATAGGGAGACCTTGAAATAGGATAGTGTCAGTGGTAATTGGAAAGAGGAAATGTATTTGAGAGATATTAGAGAAATAAAATTGACAGGACTTGGGGATTAATTAGAAGTAGAGAATGAAAAAAGGGAGAGAATCATAGCTGACTCCCAGGTTTCTAGCTGGAGTGTTGCCAAGCTAATGGGGATTCCATTAACAAAGATAAGGTGTGAAGAGAAAGAACTATTTAATGTGGGGGAACAGGAGGAGGAATTTGATTGAAGACATATTGAGCTTGAGGCTGGAAATGTCTAGCAAAGATTGGAAATATGGGTCTAGAGATGGGAGTGATGTTGGACTGATGATAGATACCTAGAGAGAGAGAGATTTCGTATTCATCTGCATAGTTGAATCTATGCAAATTGATGATATTACTAAAAGGAAAAGTAGGGAAAGAAGAATGCTGAGGGCAAAGCCTGAGGGAATACTTACATTTGAAGGGGTGAGAGGAAGAAGAGGAGCAATCAAAGAAGGCAGAACTATCGGAGAACTGGAATAGTGTAATGACAGAAACCAAGGGAAAAGAGGCTCTTCTGTATCTGTGAAGTGAGTTTCCACACCAAGAGTTCCTTATAACAAGGAAATCCCAGGTTTGGTCTAGCAGCTTAGTGCAGTGTCACATATAGTGAGCTGTTAATGAATGATTTTTTATTCATGTAGACCTTGTTCCCCAAGCACCCCCAAAAGCAAAATCATCAATCAAATAAAATATTTGAATACATGTCCACATAGTTTCTCTCTATTGGGTGCAGTAAGGGGAGAAAAAGTTATCAAATGCTTCAAGAAAGTTAAGAAAGATAGAGAAAACTACAGAGTTTAGTCATTAGAAGGTACATTTATGGCCTTCAAGAAAGAGGTTTCAGCATACCTTTCGTCTCTACTTGGTCTGTATCCCAAAAAGATCATAAAGGAGAGAAAGGATCCCACATGTGCAAAAAAAATGTTTGTGGCAGGCCTTTTTGTAGTGGCAAGGAACTGGAAATTGAGTGGATGCCCATCAACTGGAGAATGGATGAATAAATTATGGTATATGAATGTTATGGAATATTATTGTTCTCTAAGAAACGACCAGCAGGATGATTTCAGAGAGTCTGGAGAGACAGGAAGTGATGCTGAGTGAAATGAGCAGAACTGAGAGAACATGGTACAGGGCAACAAGTTTATATGACGATCAATTCTAATGGCGGGGACGCTTTTCAACAATGAGATGATTGAAGCTAGTTCCAATGATCTTGTGATGATGAGAGCCATCTACACCCAGAGAGAGGACTGTGGGAACTGAGTGTGGACCACAACATAGCATTCTCACTCTTTTTGTTTTGTTTGCTTGTGTTTTGGCTTTTTCTCATTTTTTTTCCTTCTTAACCTGATTGTTCTTGTACAGCATGATAATTGTGTGTGTGTGTATACATACATATATATATATACATATATATACACATATATATGTATATATATATATATGAGTTAGCACATATTTTGTTTAACATATATTGGATTACTTGTCATCTAGGGGAGGGGGGGAAGAAAGGAAAAAAATTAGAAACACAAGGTTTTGCAAGGATCAATGTTGAAAAATTATTTATGCACATATTGTGACAATAAAAAGCTGAAATAAAAAAGAGAATTGAGAAACAAGGAGTAAGGAATTAAAAGCAGTGGATGTTGGCTTCTTTTTTGAGAAATTTGACTGTGAATAGCTTGGTAGTTTATAAGTGAAGGATATGCAGGAAGATTTTCCTAAAATAGGAGAAAAGTGAGAATGTTTATAGTCTTAGGTAAAAGAGCCATTCATTGGGTTTCCAGTCATTCAGCTTCTATTGCTTAGCTTCTATGCCATGATTTGTAAAATGTAGATGGTCACTTTGCATAGGAAAGCTAATTGAGCCCCACAGAGATCAAATTGATAACTTAGAGTTTAGGAACAATCAAGCACTGCACAAATCCACTAATCGATCATCTTTAAAAAGAGCTACCCCTTTGGAGCTTGTATAACATTTCTGTTGACAATTCTGGCTATAAGCCAACCCAGAATAGGTGACAAAGAAAGAAAGAAAGAAAATATATGATTTGTTGATTGTCTTATTATAGCTTAACCCTGTCCATTCTCAGAGGTAGTCTGAGGCCTCTGTGGCCTTGAAGAATTTAGCCTCATTCATCTCTGAGGCCTTTTCTAGTTCTAAAAGTTGATGATGCTCTAAAAGCTTCCATTTTTTGTACAAAATATTTCAAGCATTTTAATAATTCCCAAGTTACCAATTCCACTGTTGTTGGCCTTCCTAATACAGACTACTCAGGAGGCCTTTGTGTAGCCAGAGATTTAGTCCAAAAGCATTTCACATTCCTGACAAAAGATTTCATAATAACAACATAGCTGACAGGAATGTAGATAGTTTTTGTGCTATCTACATTCAAAGTGCTTTCACAGCATTATACAATCAGTTGGAGAAGACTTCTGCAAAAGAATAATTTACCTTTATTTCATTCAAATCAATGACTTTTTTTTTTTCAGATGGAGAAGGAAATCATTAAAAAGTTTTAAAGTTCTTGTCTGAAGTTCAAATCCTACCTCTGATACTGCCTAGGTAACCTTGAGCAAGTCTCTGGGTCTCAGTTTCCTTATTGGTACAAAAAGAGTAAAATTGATCTAGATAATCTCTGAGCTTGAGATTTCCTTGACTTCATTCAGTCCTTTCTGCTACATCATAATTGTTCCTGGAACACTAGATGGAAATAGCAGCAAGAGCTCCCAGTAATATTAAGGATGCCTACTATTTTTCTAGTTTTGAAAAGAGTTTTCAAAATATGAACATGAAATAAAGGCATATGCTCTAGTCAAACTGTCCTACTACACGCTCTTCAGACTCAGGATTCCATTTCCAGTATGTCAGTTCCTTCACAGAGGATAATCCCAGACCCCACTCCCAAGCCTGTAATAAAGTTCCTTCCCTTATGCTTCTCCCCGAATCCCAAGTTTCTTTGAAGGCTCAGCTCAGGTGCCACCTCTATTGGAAGCACTCTCCAATTTCCCAAGTTGTTTTTTCTGCCCTTGATTTATCTCAGTTTCATCTCTCTATAGCCGTGTTGTATATCCTAGTAAAATTTAATATTCTTAAGGGAATGGAGGGCTGTTTTTTTTTATCTTTGTACTTCCAAATCTAGTACAGTACCTTTAAACATACAAGTAATAATAATAATAATGTCTAGCATTACTGTTGTGCCTGCTATGTGCCAGCACTATACTAAGCATTTTACAAAAATTGTTATATTGGATCTTTACAACAACCCTAGGAGGCTAAGTGCTATTATTATCCTCATTTTAGAGTCAAGGAAATTGAGGTAGACAGAGATTAAATGACTTGCCTGGACTCACACAATTAATGTGTGAGGCCAAATGTGAACTCAAGTCTTCATGACGCTAGACTTAGTGTTCTAAACATTATGTTACCTAGTCAGCCATTAAGTATTAGGCACTTAATCAACATTTGTTAATGGACCACCCTCTCAAGCAGAACTGATCTATGGGTAAATATGTTCAGGAAAGTGATTTGCTGAAGGTCACAAAGAATGACAAGACAGATATGAGCTAGAATCTGGATTTCATGACTTTCAACCCAATGGTCTTTCTGTTCCAACTTGTTGCATTCAGAAAGTTGCACCAACTCATCCTTTCCAAAGAATTTCCTCCAGCTCTTTGCTTTCATAGCTTTGTGTTGTCAAGGTTAGAATCTTAACAAAGGAAAAAACACAATTAGCCTCTTCATTTGGGGATACAAGCAGACTGTATCTGATGTCATTGTCCATTGGACTATCCCATGAGAAAGCTCAGAATGTCCCTCAGCTTTTCCTCCAGGGATCAATGATATGCAGAAGAGCATCTTAATTGTTTAAGATCACTACTTATAAATAGTAGCTTTAAGTCTTTTATTGACTCAAAATGAATGTTCTCATTTTTAAAAGTTCAACTAAAACTGTTATAGTGAAAAATAGTTTAACATCCTCCCCCAGAGTTGGAAATTTAAACTCAATTACAGTGTGATTGTGCCTAAATGAAATGAAAAGGAGAATAACTAGTTCAGTTTCCAATCCAGACCAAGCAGAGAACCTAGGAAGAAGTGAATGTGGTTTTTAAGAATTTCTATAATTTACTGTAAACAAAAAGCTGCCCTGGTTACACAAGGCAGTGTCATGCCATGGGTGATTTCCATTGGAAGGGGCCTCAAATTTCTGACACAGTCAAGAAAGGAAATCAAAATCTCCCCTTTTTGATAAGGTCTGGTTTGCACAATCATCTTCAATAACAACAACAACAACAAAAAATTGAGACTCCAGAGATGAATAATTCTGTGATGGATGACAACGGTTATACTACTTTAGACGCAAAAAAAGTTGAATATGGCTAGCAACATGAGAAAACTTTACCATGTCTATGTTACGTATTGTTGTTGTTTAATTGTTTCAGACCCTCCATAACCTCATTTGGGCAAATGATACTGGAGTGGTTTTGACATTTCCTTCTCTGGCTCACTTTACAGATGAGGAAACTGAGGCAAACAGAGTTAAAGTGACTTGCTGAATGGTAACAGGTAGTAAGTATCTGAGGCCAGATTGAGTTCAGGAAGATGTATTTTTTGATTCTCAGCCTAGTGCTCTGACCACTTACCTAACCTATGCTACAAATTAGAGATAGATGAATTCTGCACACTGTAGACCAAGTTTCAGGTCTACAAAGATGGACTCCAGTGGCTTGCTAGGAGACTTCCTGAATTTTTCAGCAGTGGCAAAAGTAATTAGCCTTAAAAGTAGACAATCTTCTAATATGAAAAAATAACAGTTGCATTTGTTGTTATCCAAATTGACCGTCTAAATTGATTGAAATCATAACTCAACTATTTTCTTCACTTGGGTTAGGCTTTCATTGGATTGTAGCTCAAATATTCACTCTATTCAATCCATGTTAAGGCTGGGTGAGAAGATGGTTCCTCTCCTTGCCACACGGCATGCCAGAATGAAAGATGCAGCTAATCTAGAGTTTGGTTAAATCTAGAATTTGGTTAAATGTTTGCATAAACATAAGCTCCATTAGTGTGTACACGGCTTAGATGAGTGCTAGCTCCCACTCCATACATCAGCATAAAATATCATGGAAGCCTTTAGCTGAGGGGTTGTATCAGTTAGTACCATGTCATCACTCCCTGTAACCTTTGGATTCCATTTTTCAACAAAATAAAATGTATTGAGGTATCTGAGAACATAATTCTCAATTACAGGGAAACAAAGAACAATTTTTTTCCATTACTCAAGAAAATGTAAGCTTTGGGATGTCGTCTGTTCATTTGGTGTTTTCCATAAACACTATTCATTAGACTTAAAATTCCCTCCTTCCTTAAGCATTTTAATAATTTTTAATTAATTTAATGTTAGTCCAGACCCACAGTCATAAGGCAAACTTCCAGTTCCTCAGGCTAACAGAACAATAAACTACAGCCAGTATCTCTAAGAAATCTCCATAATTTTTCAGTTTTAATTTCATTATAAACAAAAAAAAAAGTGGTGTTTTTTTCTTGTCTGGAAGGATTCCATTACAAAGTTGGTCAATAGTGCTCTGGGGCAATTTGTCAGTTGGTGCTTCTTACTTCTTATTTTTCTTCCTTTTTATTTTTTTTTCTTCATGATTTGCTTCTTTCTTCCATTTCCAAAGATCCAAGTTTAGAAAAAAGCATCACAACAATCTTGTCCAACTCAAGTTTCACACAGTGGCCATGAAGCATAACATACTTCTTCCAGCTACAAATATAAGGTGAAATTTGTGAAAGAACACTAGACTGAGAATTGGAAAACCCTGGATTCTAGTCCCAGCTCTGCTGGCCATTTCTTTGCATTTACCTATCTAGAAAATACCCCACTTTCACTAGTGGGTATGCTCTTGAGGCAGAGGCTATTTCACTGTTTTTGACTTTGTGTCACTAGCATTTATAACTATTAATAGGTATTTAATTTAGAATATTTTTAAATATTGGCTGAATTGAACTGAACAATTGTTGGTGTCCCAAGCAATCCCAATGAAATCAGTAGTTTAGACCAAACAAAATGAAACAAAACAAAAATCCACTCTATAATAAAATTATAATTCATGATGTGACTCCATTCAATTAACTTCAAGAAGTCTTTGACTTTGATTATCTATAACATTTGCTCTTCTAAGAAGCTTCAAATAATTTGAGAAAGTCATGCTGTCCCCAGTAAAGGGTCAAAGGGATATGAACAGGCTGTTTTCAAAGAAAGAAATTCTTCTTCCCATCATCAGATTGTCAAAGATGACCAAAAAATAAAAATAAAAACAAAAATGCTGGAGAAACTGTGGGAAAATAGGCACACTGATACATTGTTGATAGATCTGTGAATTGGTCAAGACATTTTGAAATACATTTTGGAACTACATACATAAAGTCAGAAAAATAATGCATACTTTTTGATAGAACTCTTTTAAAATAATCAATTAACATTAAGTGTTTCTTTGTCACAGTTGGTAGTAAATCCAATGGATTCAAAAAGAGGCAAAAACAATCCCTGCTCTATATTCTAAAGAGACCAAATAAAGAGGAAATTGATGCAAATGAACAAAAGTATTTAAAACAATTCCTTTCATAGAAGTCTCAAAGTAAAAATGAAGGAGGTAACCTTCTACTAGGGAATGGGTAAACAAATGATGGTATATAAATAAAAAGGGATATTTGTGCACCATATAAAACTATGAAATGGACAGTTTTAGAGGAAACTTCTATAAACTAATGTAGAATGAAGAAAAAACTAAGAAAATACTACATACAACAGCAAAATCATAAAGGAAAAATTTGAAAGATTTTTAAATTCTCACAAATGTAATAAATAAACCTTGAATGCAAAGAATTGATTATGAAATGTACTATCCTGCCTCCCACCAGACAGATGATGGATTTAAAATGCTGAATGAGATAAATGTTTTTGAATTTGGCCAATGGGAAAATTTGTTTTGCTGAAATGTTCATATATTTATGTGGGTTTTCTTTTTCTTTATATTTATTGTTCAATGAGGGAAGTGATTTACAGTGAGAAAGAAAAGACCCACCTCCTCCCTTTTGGATTTTTGCCACCATAAAAATGTTGCTCTAAATATTTTTGTTCATAAAGGGCTTTTCTTTTTTCTTTGATCTCCTTTGGGTATAAATCTAATACAATGATCATTCATAATTCCAGAGGACTGATGATGAAAGATACTATTCATTATAAAGATGTTACAAAAATAGGGTTACAATATATTATATAAGATATACATATAAGTACAACCATTGAGGGAATTTGTTTTCTTGCATATTTGTTCCAAGAAATTTATTTTTCTTGGGTTCTTCCCCCTCGATTGGAAGAGAAAGGAAAAGAAAAAAGATTTCTACTAATGTTTTTATTTTTATTTTTTTAAAATATTTTAATAGTTTTTATTTACCAGATATATGCATGGGTAATTTTACAACATTGACAATTGCCAAACCTTTTGTTCTAATTTTTCTCCTTCTTCTCTCCCCCCTCCCCCCCCCCCCGCCAGATGGCAGGTTGACCAATATAATGTTTTTATTTTTAAAATAGAGAGGTGGGTGGTGGTGCTAAAGATATAACATCTTACATGTATTTTCAGATGAGGTAAATGTATTATTTGTTTTCCTTAACTGTTTTCACTTAATTCCAAGAGACGTATCATGAAATGGGAATAATCTGTAAAAGTCTGTAATGTAAGAACAAAACACATCTGTAAAACTTTTTTTGTTTTTTTAAAGAAACAGCATGGCCTACTGGACAGAGGACAAGCAGTCCATGTCAGGAAAATCTAGGATCCACTTCTAGGACACATCCTAGTTTGGAAAAATGGGAAAGTAGCTCAGCTTCATAAATTTTCTATAAATATAAATTATAAACAGGTTGCCCAGGTTTAAAAGCCTTACACTTTTGATTCTATTGATAAAAATCCTAACTGAGGATTTCCTAGATGGACAAAATCACAAATTGGGGGAAAAAAAACAACAAAAACAAATAACTAGGGGAGATGGGTAAAAAAGATAATTCCTGTCTTCAAGCAGCTTATAATTTGATAGTGGGGTTAAAACTAAACAAATAAATATAATATTAAGTAGAGCCTACATAGACATAAATGGGATACAAACAGGAAAGATGGATCATTTGTTACTAGGAGAAATCCTAAGAAAATTCCATTTATATTGAATAATTAAATTCAACTAACATATCCATAAAAAGTATTAATTTAAGAAAAAAGCTTAGCAAATAATCAGATTAATATTTTTACCCCATGCTAAACTAAGAAACATTCTTCTTTCCTGTTCATTAAAAAAAAAAAAAAAAAAAAAAAACAGAACAAAGAAATCACATTTGCAAGCCAATCTATTGACTTTAATAAGTGTAAATGTCATTTGAAAGAATCATTTAGTGTTCATATACAGTGGACCTGGAACTACTTTGAGTTTCCAAGTACTTTATGCAGTAAAGTTAATATTCGGAAAGATTTCACCATAATCCAATAGTACCTTAATGGGCCTCAAACCACAGTTTAACCCATGAATTCTCAGAGAGAGCTTAGGAATTCCATTTTGCAATAAAGAGCTATTTCATGGTCAATTGACTTTATCCAAAAATAAGAAAAGGAGCTTGTGGAAGAAAAACAGTTTGGCACAAACCCTTAAACTAAATGACTCCTGGTCTAGGAGATTTAAAGCTGTCTTGTGTGCTACAAGGAACAGTGAATGAATTCCTTGTAAACAAGCCCCATATGAATATGTCTATTATGTTGGGGGTTTTTTTCTTCCTGAAAAAAGATCATGACAATAGTAGCACTTTACTAAAGCAATGATGATTTCTTGGTCAGACACAGATGGCTCCCCTCCCCGACAACATATTCTACTTAAGACCAAAAGTCAAGATGCATCCTAGACTGTATTTGGACAACTCTGTCAAGAGACTCAATGGGAGAAGGGGGCTCTTTAGATGCCTGGAGCTGAATCATACATACATACAAATCATGCTGAAAGCTTCTGTATCCCAAGAAGTAGAGATTATTTTTCTTTTGTTTTGTTTTAAAGAGAAATACTCTAATCATGGAGGCAGCTAGGTGGTGCAGTGGATAAAATACTGGCCCTGGAATCAGAAGGACATCTTCATGACTTCAAATTCAGACTCAGACATTTATTAGCTGCATGACCCCCAGGTAAGTCACTTAACCCTGTTTGCCTCAGTTTAAAATGAGCTGGAGAAGGAAATGGCCAATCATTCCAGGATCTTTGACAAAAATCAAAACAAAAACAAAAACAAAAAAAAGCCCAAATGAGGTCATGAAGAGTCAGACAAGAATGAAACAAAAATAGCTCTAGCTATGGGGGTAAGGGTGGGGAAAGAAGGGGAAGGGAGGAGGGAAAGGAATGAGGGAGATGGAGAGAGAAGGATTACCCAGGATGGTTTCAATCAAGAAAAAGCAAAGACAATATAAAAAGAGGCAAACAATTCCTGGAGCTCACCATCTAATATTGTAATGGAAGGAACACTGTGCTTGGAATCACAAGACTGAGATTCAAGGAAGAGTCCTATCAGATTGTGAATTCTTTGAGAGAACTTTCCTTTTCTGTATCCCAATGAGTAGCACCATGTCTAACATATAATAGTACTTAATGTATTTTTATTCACTGATTTTGACTGAGGTACAACTCTTGGGAAAGTTTCTTAATGCCTCAGTCTCAGTTTCCTCATCTATCAAATGATGGGGGAAGGACTAAGATAACTTGTAGGGAAGTTACTGTTTTTTGTCATCTCTCTAAATCTAACTCTTCATGATTCCGTTTAGGGTTTTCCCAACAACGTACTGGAGTGATTTGCCATTTCCTTCTCCAACTCATTTGGCAGACAAGGAAACTGAGGCTAAGAGGGTTAAGTGATCTTCCAAGGATCCCATAGTTAATAATGGTTTGAGGCTATATTGTAACTCAGGATAGTGAGTCTTTTTTACTTCAGTTCAAGTATTATCTGCCACCTAGCAGCCCTCTAAGGTTCCTATTTATTCTAAATCTATGTCTCAAATAATCTATTACTATCATAAAATAATAAGGAGGGACATTAGAGATCAAGTCATCCAACCTTATCATTTTATAGATAAGAGAACTGAAACCCAAAGAGGGAAAAGGGTTGTCTTTAAGGGTCTTGAAAATGGTTCAGTATTTTTTGATTTTGAAATTTTCCTGGGTAATAGGAGACCAAAATCTCATCTAGTATAGCTATCATTTTGCTAATGGAAGCTAAGGTCTAGACAGGGGAAATGTTGAGTAGAAAGTGACAGTCAGCTAATCACAGAACTAAGACCAATACTAAGGTCATAAGATCATAAAATAAGAACTAGAATGGATACCAGAAGCCACATAGCCCAACCCCTTTAATTTATAAGTGAGAAAACTAAAGTTAAATGACCCAGGGTCATACAGGTAACAAGTGGCAAAGGAAGGAGGACTCAGACTCAGGACCTCTGACTCCAAAGCCAGGTCCCCTTCTCCCCTTCCTACTCCAAACCTCCCACCTCCATACCTTTCTAGCACTCCATTCACTACATCATGTTCACTACATTATGCAATGTTCAATTTCCAAGACTGTATCACTATAAGTATCTTTCATTGTTATTAGAATCTTTGACTCAATGTGAAGATTAGAACAATAAAGGTGTTAATATTGAATCCAAAAAGAAAACAGCTTGGGAGATTTTTTTCAGAGCACATACCTTTCAAATATAAGAAATCTAATTATTATTGTTATTTTTACCAATTAGATTGGTCATTACCACTTAGTGACAGCCAGGTGTTCTGTGAAATGTGCTTCCTCTATAGCATATGAGGATCAATTCAAGAGAGAAACAGAGAAGAAAGAAAGGAAGGGAGAAAGAGAGGAAGGGAGGAAAATAAGAAAGAATACTATGGAAAATGAAAAAAAAAGCCCAAACATATGTGCATATATATACATATACCTAATAAAATAGTTTTATCAAGTCACCTACAGAGATACAAAAAAAAATATATGATTGAGCAATAAACATGAATTTGTTTTTAAAGCACTCATTTATTGTTTTTGTTATGTGGGCAAGTAGACAGAACAGCAAGTACAAACAGATTTTATTAAATAAGTCATTCAAAAGATATTTAAACTGACTTGGGGACTTAGGATTTTTTTTCTGCTTTTGCCTGAGACTTTTGGGAGTTTGGGACTGATTGCATAACTTTGCCTACTTTATCATGAGTAATAAAAGACTTTGGTACTGGCTTCTTGGGAATCTTTGTCAGGGTTGTTACCACTGCTAAGAAATTACCTCCTTTTTCTGCCTTTTTGGGGATCTTGGGTTTTTTGCTTTTGTCTTTTACCAGAGACCTCTTCGACTAATCTGTTTTTAAGTGTCTGGAAATCACAGGGACCTTCTTTTCCAATCAGGACTCTTAGCTTGAGGTTTTTCAGTATTGAGGCTCTTTCCTATAGAACTCATGTATTAGGATTAGTTTCTGAAACTCTGGGCATTTCATAGGGCATAGTGCTTAAAATGGAATTAACCATGGAATCTCATTTTCAGACTCTTGCTCTTTTGGGGGATTCTGCTTTTCTTTTTCCTTCAGCCTCAAATCCATGACAATCCAAAGCATGATGATCTTCAGATCTTACTTTTAACAGACTCCATGCCTTCATTTGTCATCTTTTTCTGTCTGTTTCTCCTTCCTTCCCCCATTTCTCTCTCTGAATCTCTCTCTGAGTCTCTGTCTCTCTGTCACTGTGTGACGATTTTTCTTTCCCTTTTGAAGTATTGAATCTAGAATAATTAAAATAATTATTTTTTTTCAACCACTCATAACTGAAAAAAAATATTGAAAGGGTAATAGATTTCTCTATTTTTAGGTGTAGCTGTACACCTAATTCTGTGATATTTTTAATTTGAAAGCATCTTTACATTAGCATCCCTATTTCCACCAGGCAATCTATATTGTAGCTGCTATGATTAATGACAAGGAGAAAGTTCCATAGACAATTCCCTTGATTTCTTCAGCCACATACTCAATCATAAGATTTCCTTATAAAAATATTTTCAAAGATAGAAATGCTTTCCTCCAGGTGAAGATAAAAGGTACTTAACTCTTTGATCAGCAAAGAAAAGGTTAAGATAATTGAAAAGCTATGACTTGGTTTCAAAGAGTTTAAGTTCATTTTTGCATGTTGTGTCTCAGAGGATAATCTGAGGAAGACACATTCCCATTCTGATTCAAAAGCTGTTTATAGAAATTTTCTGTTCTGAAGTTAAATTGGATTTATATTTGGTAAAGAAGTAACTTCTTGTTTTATAATACAATGAGGCAATTTTTATAGGGCAGGAGCTGAGGGTGCTGTTGCTTTTGATACAGAACAGACCTAAATGATCTTTTAACATCTAAAAAGAAAGCTGAATTTTTAGCTTCTTTTAAAAGAATGGAATCTTCTGCAAGAGAACATCATGACTTTATATTCCAAACTTGAACATTCTATTAAAAAAAAAAAAACTACAATCCTGCTTTGGTCTATGTCTCTATCACCCAAGATGGAGGCACCCTTGTGGGAGATGACAAGCTCTGCTTTGGGGAAAAGACATTCTACATTCCCATACCTTGTGAGTAAGAGCAGCTTTTTTCCAATAGTTGTATTGATGGAAGGAGCTAAGTCTACTAGACTGAGAGAGTATTGCTCTCAGATTTATTTTTTTGTAAATAATAGCTTTTTATTTTCAAAATACACAGAAAGATAATTTTCAGCATTCACCCTTGCAAAACCTTGTGTTCCAAATTTTTCTCCCTCCTTTTCCCTCACTGTCCCCAAGACAGCAAGTAATCCAGTATAGGTGAAACATGTGCAATTCTTCTATACATATTTCTACAATTATCATGCTGCACAAGAAAAACCAGATCAAAAAGGGAAAAAATGAGAAAGAAAAAAAATCAAGCAAACAACAAAAAAGGTGATCCACATTCAGTCCCTCTCTGGGTGCAGATGGCTCTCTCCATCACAAGTCTATTGGAATTGACCTGAATCACCTCACTGTTAAAAAGAACCACACCCATCAGAATTGATAATTTTATAATCTCGCTGTTGTGGTATACAATGATCTCTTGGTACCATCAGTTCATGTAAGTCTCTCCAGGCCTTTTTGAAATCATCCTGCTGATCACTTCTTATAAAACAATAACATTTCATTATATTCATATACCATAACTTATTCAGCCATTCCCCAGTTGATGGGCATTCAATTTCTAGTTTCTTGCCACTACAAAAAGGACTGCTACATTTTTGCCCATGTAGGGGTCCTTTTCCCTTTTTATGATCTCTTTGGGATACAGAACCATTAGAGACACTGCTAGATCAAAGGGGTATGCCCTTTGGGCACAGTTCCTTGGATCAGGTCATAATTCCACCAACAATGTATTAGTATCCCAGTTTTCCCAAATCCCCTCCAATATTTATTGTTATCTTTTCCTGTCATCTTTTGCTCTCAGTTTTAGGAGGAAGCTTGAGTCAATGAGAGAGGCTAGACATCCCCATATTCTTAAGAGTATATCACTAGGGGAGGGGTGAAATTTAACATAGCTAGCTTTCAGGCAGTAAGGAGTCAGAATTATTGTTGCAATAGGAAAAAGTATGCTTGGCAAATGTGTTGAGATCTAAAAGTGATTATGCTTTTATTAGAATTACAACATAAGCACACTAAATACTGTTGCTTTATTTGTGAATGGGAAAGCATAGAGTAAAGGGGCAGGGGAGAAGGGAACTGGACTATTCTCTCTCTATATATTTTTTAAAAACCACAATACAACAAAAGAAAAAATTGATCCCAAGAAAGAAAAAGAAAGAAAAAATATAAGGAAATCAGAGATCATTTTAGGAAAAGCTTTCTTATTACCATTGCACAATAAACTTAATGAAAACTAATAAAAAGTTGTCTTTATGAGATATCCAAATGATATACATTTTCTTTATTTGCAAAATAAATTTCAGAGAATCAAAAAGGATACATTTGTTATTTTTCTTTAAAGAGAAGCATTTATGGGTCCCCCAATAAAAAAATTAACATATTGAAATATTAATTAAGATGAAGAATCTCCATGGGAACCATAATTTAAAAGTAAAAACTTTTAGAAAAATTGTCAGGCAGAAAATTACCAAGAAATTGTCATTGATCTTAAAGCCTATAAAGTTGTAGAATATGACATAGCATATCCATTTCTTAGGTACACATTTGTGTTTTTTTTCTAGAAAACCTAGGCACTATCAGAGTTAAGCACAGAAAATATTTCCTACAAGAAATTTCCACAGCAGAAATATCATGGTAAAGCATTTCAATAGGGACTACTACATGCCAGGCACTGTGCTAAGTACTTCATAAATAGTATCTCATTTGATCCTCACAACCTTGGAAAGTAGGGGCTATTATTTGTCTCATTTTTACTTGAGGAAACTGAGGCAACAGAAGCTCAGGGCCACACAGCTAATAATGAGGCTGGATTTGAAATCAGGTCTTTACAACTATAAACCCAGCATTCTATGCACTAGGCTATCTACCTGCTTCAATTACTGTAGGATATTGAAGAGGGGTATTTCCTAAGTGTAACTAAAATATGAAATAATTAATAGTTACATTACAGGTGAGATAAATGAACACCATTTTGCTTAGTTAAAAATGAATTTTTAATATATAAAAATATGATTCTCAGAAAAAAAAACAGTGATAGATAAAATCTGAAGCCATATTTGAGATGAGCAGCAGAAAAGGGGGTGAGAGACTTCACTTATTATTTTAGGCAAAACAGAAAATCATGTTTTTTGTTTTAAATATTCAGGACCTCAACATTTCTCTTTTAGATTTAGATAAATTCGACAGAAGATAAACAGAAAAAGAAGATAAAAATCTGAACAGAACATAAAAATATAATATTGGATAAGAAAAATATTAGACCATCAGTAATTACTGAATTTGAATATATTTGTTTGTTTTTAGTTGGCACATTTACACAGATGATTCATATGATATAATATGAAGAACTCATAAATATTGAATATACCTTTTATAAACTGCAAAGACTAATAATTAAAATTAATCATGGAATATTATCAAAGGATTCAAACTTTAAAATATTGGCTAATTTGATATTTTTAAAGAAAGAAAACAAATTATCAAAAAAAAAAGAAACAAAAAAGAAAAAACAAAGGAGAAGAAATAAAAATATGTTGTTGTTATTTACTATCATTAATCATAGTCAATGACAAGCCAAGGAAACTAAAATTTTTAAAGAAATAGTAATTATGAGGTCCTTGGTAGCTAAAAGGTCGGTGTTAATAGCAGAGAGCCTGTATTACTATAAACAGTCTGGAAGTCAAGCTGCCTGAGGTAAGCAGGGAGGAGAACTGATACATTATCTCTTTAAGTGGATTTTTAAATTTTTATTAGCTTTTTTGTTATCTAAGTAGCCTTTATTACAAATTGGCCCAAGTTGAATTGCTTGTTCAGTTCCTTACATTGAAAAACCCTAAAATTACTGTATCCAAGCAGAAGGCCAGGTTAATTCTCTCTTATAAAAGAACCTACCTGTACCTCATTTCCTTACTTATTAGGTCTCTTACTCCTTTTTAGGGTTAGCCTTAACCTGTATAATTCTTTGTGGGTTCATTAGGAACCAAAGCCTTATGGCAGCAAGTTCATTAGGATTTAGTCTGCCTAATGGCATCTTCTCCCCTGTTATAGTGTCTTCCCCCTTTCCACTAGGAAACTTAGCTCATGTTTTTCCCCTTGTTAATGGATTAGCTTGCCAGTCAAATGCTTAATAACAAAATCTTTGCCTTTTTATTTGGAGATGGTCTAAGCCTACAAATTCTTTTGAAATTGTGATACCAACTTGTAACCCCAATATATTCTAGGGTTCAGCACTTCTACATCCCTATATCCTATTAGTAGCATTCATAGAAGAATAAGAAAGGAAATAATCTAAACAACTGATCTCAGAAAGAGAAATTGTACAATCCACAAATGAACATCCACAAATTAAATAAGTGAATTCTGCTACTTTATACTGGGACCAAGTTGAATGTACATCATGAATGCAGAGATTGTTCAAGATTAAGAAAACTACAAGTAAAATATATCATACTAATAACAAAAACAAATGTTCATATCAACCAATGCAGAAAATTCCATGAACAAAATATAACACTTGCTTATATTTTAAACACTAAAAATAACCATAAGAATAAAAGGATTATTGCTTAATATGACCAAAGGTACTTATCTAAAACCAAAAGATGGCATTCTTTCTGATAGAGAATCCAATTTAGTTCAATTCAACAAATAATTGAAAAGGTTTCTTTTTTCATGATTTGACTGTACCAATACATAAAAAATGACCTTACTATCTAAATTAAATTATATATCTGGTAGTATGTTTGCATACTACCAGATATATAATTTAATTTAGATAGTAAGGTGCAAACAAAACTATCAAGAACTTACTTTGGAGGATTGAAAAAATAATAACAAATACATTTGAAAGAACAAAAGCTCAAGAATCTCAAGAGAAATAATGAAAAAACTAGAAGGCCTAATATTACCAGATTTCAAACTATATTACAAAGCAGTAATCATAAAAACTATTTGCTATAGGTTAAAGTTTAGAGAAGAAGCTCTGTGAAAAAGAATAGTTAGATAAGTCCCAAAAACAATCAAGCACAGAAAACCTGCGATTAATAAACTGGAAAAACAAAACACTAGAGGAAGGATTCTCTATTCAGTAGAAATGCCTGAAAAACAGTAATAAGAGTTTAGCAATAAAATCTTATATCACATACCCCAGTAAACCCTCAATGATTATGTAACCTTTATATTAAAGGTTATATCATAAAAAATATTAGATGAAAATTTTAAAAGGAAACTTTCAAATCTATGGTTAGGGAAAAATATTTAACCAAAATAAATAAATAATAAAGATGATCCTAAAGGATAAAATAGACAATTTAGATTACAGGCAACTTTTATTAAAAACAATTAAGAAATTTCTGTACAAGAACAATTAATATAATTAAAATAAGAAACCTCTTAATCAAGAGGAAAAAAAATCTTTGACTCAGATATCCAAAATATATCGGGAATTGACACAAAATATTTAAGACGCTGATTCATTCTTTAAAAGAAAAGTTTTCAGAAAATGAAATGTAAATGAAAAAACAACCATATGAAAAAATACTTTGAATCAGTGCTAAGAGAAATGAAAAATTTAAAACTACTGAAATATTATTTCATAACCCTCACGTGGCAAAGATAATAAAAAACAGAAATAGTTAATATTAGGGAAATTGTAAAATTATAATTGTTCTAAACTATTGGCAGACCTATCCCATCCATTCAGAACATAATTTGTGAGAAAAATCACTATTGCAGTTATACTCTGTGACCCAAATATCCCACTACTGAGCATATATATTCTTAGTAACTATCACATAAAGATCATTCATGTTTTTTTAATTGAAAGGGGTAAAGGCAAGATGGCAAACTAGCATTAACACACACAGCTGATCTCTATCCTGGAACTCCCTCAAAGAAACTTAGAAAATGTGCTGTGTTAACTATTGACGGGGAGGTCCAAGGAAAAAACAAAAATAACAGTGTAGCAATGACCCAAGTTACACCATATCAAGAGTAGTGTATCTCATTCAGGGTACCAAATTTTAGTAGACATTAGTAAGCTAGTGTGTATCTGAGTGGGCTAGAAATGTATAGAGGAGAACAGTGAAAATGATGAAGAGCATAGAGGATCATATGAGCATCATTTGAAATTTTATTTCAATATTTAGCCTGAAGAAGAAAAAAATGAGAGAGCAATATAAACTCTCTACAAGTATTTAAAGACTATGACACAAAAGAGAAATTAGACTTACTCTTCTAGGACCTAGGGGGCAGAAATAGGAGCAAAGGAATGTGAGAAACATAACAAATTGGAAGGAGTAATGACTCTGGAGCCAGTGGACAGAGATTCAAACCGCACCTCTATGACCTTGGGCAAGTAACATAATAACTTAATAACTCTGAGTTTCAATTTCCTCAATTAATAAAATGAGATCCCTTTCCAGATATATATCTGTGATATTATAAATCTGTCTTTTGAACTTTTGCTACTATTCAGATCTATTGTCCTATAGGACAAATTTAAACTTAATTTTAGGAATAAACATTAACAATTTGAACTTTGCAAAGTGAAATTCTTTAAGTGGTTTAAGATGGGCACAGGGTTTTGAATCAGGAAGACCAAGGTTCAATTCTTGTTTTGTACTAATAGTTAATAGTTTCAAAACTAATAATTTTTGAACTAATAAGTATTAGCTATGTTATCCTAAGCAAGTCAAGCTTCTTGACTCAGTTTCATCATTTGTAAAATGAAGAGGATCCCTTCTAGTTCTACACCTATGATCATATAATAGCATCTGCTTTTGTTCAGATCTAAGATCCTATAAATTGCAAAAAGGGAAATTTAGATTTGATATAAGAAAAATTATTCAAGGGACCCAAATATCAAATCAGCTGCCTTAAAAGATAGTGGATTCACCTTAGTGGAAGTCTTCTAGGCTTCTAGGAAGAAAAACAGAAGAAGAAGAAGAAGGAAGAAGAAGAAGAAGAAGAAGAAGAAGAAGAAGAAGAAGAAGAAGAAGAAGAAGAAGAAGAAGAAGAAGAAGAAGAAGAAGAAGAAGAAGAAGAAGAAGAAGAAGAAGAAGAAGAAGAAGAAGAAGAAGGAGGAGGAGGAGGAAAGAGGAGGAGGAGGAGGAGGAGGAGGAGGAGGAGGAGGAGGAGAGGAAGAAGAAGGAAGGAGAAGAAGAAGAAGGAAGAAGAAGAAGGAGAAGGAAGAAGAAGAAGGAGAAGAAGAAGGAGAAGAAGAAGGAGAAGAGGAAGGAGGAAGGAGGAAGGAGGAGGAGGAGGAGAAGAAGAAGAAGGAAGGAGAAGAAGAAGAAGGAAGAAGAAGGAAGAAGAAGAAGGAGAAGGAAGAAGAAGAAGGAGAAGGAAGAAGAAGGAAGGAGAAGAAGAAGAAGGAAGAAGAAGAAGGAGAAGAAGAAGAAGAAGAAGAAGAAGAAGAAGAAGAAGAAGAAGAAGAAGAAGAAGAAGAAGAAGAAGAAGAAGAAGAAGAGAAAAAGGAGGAGGAGGAGGAGGAAGAAGAGGAGGAGGAGATGATGATAATAAGGATGCCAAGTGATTCAGTCAGTTTTCTCCAGAATCCTTGGCATGAACTATGTTCAACAGAAAACCCATTTAGGAAAAATATATGATTTAGTCCTTGGTGCTAACAATCACTACCATAGTAAAAAAAAAAAATAACAAAAAAAAAAAAAACAACAACAACAAAAAAACCCTTTGAATGTGGAAATGATAAAGATACTAAATAGCTCCTAGTTTACGTCACCCAATCCCAATCCTGGACCTGTCAATTAATAAATATTTATTAAGTACTTACTAGGGTACAAGGTCCTGAGGGATGGAAATAGGAGAAATGCAAAGCATATTGTAAAGAAAAGCCTCTTCTGATCTTCCCAAATGCTGGTGCCTCCCTCATAAAATTATATTGTGTTCATTTTGTATACCCTTGTAAGTGTACATGCCTTACATTATAGAATGTAATCTCCCTGAGGGCAGGGTGATTACCTTTTTGTCTTTGTGTCCCTAATACCCAGCACAGTGCCTGGTACATAGGAAGTACTCAATGAATGTTCACTGACGATGTTGAGGATGCATTGATAAACAGTTGGGGTTGGGAGGATTGTACATAAAAGAAATGTACACTTTGAGAGTGTCAGGGTGGGAGGATATCACCCAACAATATTCAACTGTATATGGTAAATTCTAAACAAGTAGCTCATATAGTGTTATGAAATAATAATCATAACAGCTGATTTTATAGAGTGCTTTAAGATTAAAAAGTATTTTATATCTGTTCTCTCATGTGTTCCTTTAAGAAAAATGAGGCACATAAAAGTCAAGTTCAATAGTTGTGTGAAGCAGGTCTTCCTAGTGCTGAATACTGCATCATTATTCCTCACTATCCTTCAAATTTATAGAAAGGAGAGATCATGGTAAGATGGAATGGTCCAAGAGAATGTGATATTAAACTAGGAAAGTTTTGGGCAAGCAGAGCTAGGGAATGAGGTGGGTATTCTGGAAAGAAATATAGAAATATAAGAATGAGGATTATCTTATATTCATAAAGCTCCTTTTACTCATCAAAATACTTTCAAATCTATTTTCTCACTTGATCTTAATTCAAGAAGGGAAGGAGAAAGTACTTCCAGCTGTTGTTGTTAGTCCAATTCCTCAGGACCCTGTTTGGGGTTTTCTTGGCAAAGATACTAGTTTGACATTTCCTTATCCAGTTTTTATTTTTCATAATGAGGAAACTGAGGCAAACAGGGTTAAGTATCTTGCTCAGGGTCACACAGCTAATGGGTGCCTGAGTTAAGATTTGAACTCAGATCTTCCAGATTCCACCTTGGCATTCTGTCCACGGTACCACCTAGCTGCCCTATGATTTGACAAGTGAACAACTAAAGCCCAGAAAAGGTCAAATGTTTTTACTCAAAAACAAGAGAACTTATTAGTGTCAAAATCATCTCCAAATGGCTATTTGCCAATTAATAAACATTTATTAAGTACCTACCACATACCAGGAACTGTGCCAAGGATTGGCAAATTGGAATCAGATTGGAGAGAATACTGAGCTAACGAATTTAAACTTGAGGACATGAAGTAAAATGAGCAAAACTGGACTTCGTAAAGATGAATCAGCAAGCAGTATCGATGATGGATTCAGAGAAGAGGAAGAGATTAAGGGGGGCAAGAATACTGGTTAGGAAATGATTGAAAAAAATCTAGGCATCAGTTGATAAAGGACTACGTTAGTATCAACAGACACCTCCCAGGAGTAAAAGGAGTTCATTCTTTATGGATCTGGCTAACTTTTGTGGTTTTCCCCTCTTTTAAACTTACTCAATTATTTAAAGAATGCTCTAAGAAGCTACAGCACAATTTACAAGTAGAGAGGTAGATTTGTAGTACATGCATTCTCACAGGTCTCAAAGAGGACAATGTAATCATTCCAATCTCGCTTGTAAAATCCTACCCTCAACAGTTGGTGGGGTGTTTTGGTTTTTTTTTAAGAGTCAGCAAAATGTCATTTTTGGCAAAGAAAGGCAGAATCTTAGGAGGCAAGAGATAAGTGCAAAAATCTGCCAAGTCTTGAAGGTCCCTTCATAAACTGTGATTTATCTTTCAGCCTTTTATTTGTTTATCATCTCTCTGGGCCAGAAGTACAGTGGTTGGTGTTAGTGGGCCTCTTTGGGGTAATTTGATACTCCTTGGGAAGGGGTCTTGTGAAAGCTGAGCCGGGCCTGGAGTAGGCCACAATGGCCTTGCAAATATCCCCACTACTCACTCTTCTTCCCAAAGCTTTACTTCATTGCTGCATGGAGGTCAGGAATTCATAGTGGCTGGGGCTGCTACTCAGTCCCAACAGTGGAGGAAAGCCAACAGAGTTGATTCCTATTTGCAAAAGCCAAGGACCCATTAAAAAAAGGGGGTGATGGTGGGGAGTAGTGTAGTGGGAAGGGGTTGCTCACCTCTCTGGAATATATCCAAATCCCCTATTTCAGAGGCATGAAGCAGTCAGGGGTCAGAAGGCTGCTTTCTTAAAGGGGCCAGGGACCTATGAAGGTTGAAAAGGAGCTGCTGAGGTAGGATTGATTAGTCACTGTTAGAGGGGGAAAGGACCTTAGAGACTCGTTCAACCTCCTTATTTTATAGATGAGAAAATTGACTCAAAAAGAGGAAAGAATTTGTTATAGATGCAGCAGCCAGAACTAAAACTCAGATCTTCTAAACAGTGCAAAAGATCCAGTTTATCAGAAAAGGGAGACAAGAAAAGTATAAAACAGGCCTTTTCCCCCCATCTTGTGTGTTCGCCATAGCCCACTAATTTCTTTAATTTCTATCACCAGTGAAAAATTTGTGCCAACGGTGA
Organism: Sminthopsis crassicaudata; assembly: GCF_048593235.1. Taxonomy (NCBI): domain Eukaryota; kingdom Metazoa; phylum Chordata; class Mammalia; order Dasyuromorphia; family Dasyuridae; genus Sminthopsis; species Sminthopsis crassicaudata. The sequence continues at coordinate 589,451,327 of NC_133618.1, read as the reverse complement.
AGAAGTTATACCAGATTATAGTCCCCAAATTTCTGGATGCATTCATTCAAAGTAATTAGTTCAGACTCTTGTTCAGCCCTAGGAAAAAAATCACAAACTTTTAAACTATATAGAAGGCAATAAAAATGTATTTTATACATATATAACAGCTATATATATATATATATAAATCAAATGGTCAGAAATGGCTTGATTGTGACAATGTTAGCCAAACCATTTTATATTCATATGGCATTTTTAACCTGCCAAGTGTTTTCACATTCTGAACAAGTATTATTATCTCTATCCTAAGCATCTCCAGACTTTGCTGCACACCCTGCTGCAACATCCTAAGGACATCCAGGTCTTCCTATCTGTACTGACTCTGTAACCTGAGGACAATAAGACCTTTCAACTGGACTCTGTTGTTTCCCTTAATTGAAATAAAGTCTGTTCTGCCAGTGAGTAATAGAACTGTGTCTAGAAGTCTCTGTCATCTGAAGCAAATCTCAAAGATCTGCAAAGTCAATTTGTTGAAAGTTATCAGGTTCCTCCCATTTTATAATGCAGATCTTAGCATGAATCAATAATTTCCTAGTATGACCACTCTCATAGAGAGTGATCCACAGGTCAAATTTATTGAAGAGTATCCTGGGCTTTTCAGTTTTTCACCAGCAGCAAAGAACATTTCTCACAAGTGAGATAATTCCTGGGAATGGGATGAGAAGGAACATTTCAGAGGTTGCTCATACTCAAAGCAGTTTTAGCTTTTTCCAATTGCTATCTCAGCAGATGGGTTTCTCAAGGAACCACATGCTTTGATAATCTAAAAAGCAAAATCATACCAATCAAAACTAACTCCTGGTTAGAACTTAAAATATAGAACTATTTTGATATGTTCCCTCTCCTATCCAGTTCCCCAGAGGTCTGTTGTTGCTTTAGGTGATGGAGAAAGTTTTACAGAAGAGGCTGGTGGGCCAATGATAGGAACAGCAAGAGGTCTTCATTATGGACACTTTACCAACTCTAGGAAGGCTTGTGGCTTAACTTAGAACTCAGAGATGATCTTTGGACCACAGCAAGAGGGAGGAAAGGGATCAATGATCCAATGATAAACAGCCCTTCTAATCTAGTGCTCAGGTTATCCTGGGATCTCATCTCTCTTCTTAGGGGAAGAGTATCTTTTAGGGTCATCAAATCGGCATCTCTGATATCACAGAAAGGAGGCAACAGTTAAGAATTTTTCAATATATCAAAATTCCAGATTTATTTTGGAAGAGAAGGGGAAGAAAAATTTAATCAGATGATGGAGAGTTGAGAAATGAGGAAAGCATCTGCATAGAAAAGGAATATTATTTCACAAAAGAAGACTAGATCTGGGAAACCAGAGATTTTGTGACTGCTTTGTTACTGCTCACAGAGAAAGGGCCATTGCACTTGATGATAAATACCTATTTCAGACTGGGGCCATCCTACAGAGACTTACTTTAATTTTACCTTTGCTCCTAGAGACACTATAATAGAGACTGCTTTATGCTGCACAAGTGGGGATTCCTCACATTTTGGAAGGTCTCAAATGAACCTCAGAAAGGACCTCCTTCAGGCAGATGGCAAGCAAGACAAATGTGAAAACTACTCTCATAAGCAAAGAACTATAATAAAGTTGAGCTAAAAGCCACCCTTGAGAGTCTCTATTACTAGAGAGGAATTGTGGCTGTTAGGTGGAGTAGGGAACAGACCACTAGGTCTGGAGTCAGGAAGATCCAAGTCCAAATGCAGCATCAAACACTTGGTAGTTCTGTGACCTTAGACAGAAACCAATGCCAGTCACATTGATCTATATCTTGTCTTGGACTGTAGTGAGTGTTGAAGTTGATGTTTGCACAACTCTGTCTCACTCAAATCTAATTTACTTGCAAATCAAGACATCTTCCTCCTGGTGTCATTGATTTTCTTTGAGAATGATGTGTGAACAAGCCACTCTGCACCTCAGTTTTATCAACTGTAAAATTGGGACATTGAAAACATCTACCTTGCAGGGTTGTGGTAAGAATCAAATGAGATAATACTTGTTAAGTGCTTAGCACTGTGTCAGGTACATAGTATATGCTATATAAATCCTCATTCCCCTATATTCTCCATCCTTTACAGCAGATAATTTAAGAGTCATTTATAAGCACAACTATAATACAGTTTGTGATTTTCTTCCTTTCATGTTTTTCTGTCTAGTTTCACCTTGCATGTTTACTTAAAAAAATTCATTCCCCCATATTTTTGCAAAGCTCTTTGTTCAAAATCTACATAATCTAAATATTATCTCCATTTAAAAATGAGCAAACTGACAGATTCAGTGACTCATATAAAATCCCAGAGCTAATAAGCTATAGGATCATACTTTTAAAGGAAGAAGATACCTTGAAGGTTATTAAATCCAACTTTCTCATCTTATAAAAAAAGGAAACTGAGGCAAAGACTGGCTAAATGGTTAGCTTAGAATTATAAACCTAGCAAGTATCTGAGACAATATTAAAATCCAAGTTTCTAGACTCCAAGTATGGCCCTGAATTCACTATCCTATGCCTTCTATGTCCTTAAAGCGTAGACACCCTGAAAGAGATGAGCCAAAATCAAAAAGAGATAAAGCAATAATCTAAAATAGGAAATTAAGGGTTGAATTACTTTCCTAAGAACACAGTGTTTTGGGATAACTGTACATGGATATGCCCAGGGAACATTCTACCAAAACAAAGGAATTACTTACTGTAGAAACTTTCTAGAATGCTCAGCTAGTTTTTTTTGATTTTCCATTCAGATTCCATAGTGGATAATCCATTGGGTTAAAATCTCCCTGAGACACTTACTAGCTTTGTGACCTTAGCCAAGACATTTAAATTGTCTTAGTTTGAGTTTCCTCATCTGGGTTCCTGAGAACCCAGGTTCTTGAGAAAACCCAAAGAGATTTAGATAGATAGATAGATAGATAGATAGATAGATAGATAGATAGATATAGATAGATAGATAGATATGTATGTATAGTGTCTTGCAAACCTTAAAGTATTATATAATGGTGATTATCCACCATCATGATATCATCAATCGTCATGATCATGATCTTCATCTTCCTCACCATCCTCATCATCATCATTTCACCCTCTTCCCCCTCAATAAAAGATTCTGAACTCCTTCCTTCTTTCAAACTCTAAGCTGAAGATTAGAGGAAGCTTCAATTGGATTTACCATTAAAAAGAAGCTTTATCAGTGTCTTTATGGTGCAACTGAGTGGTCCAGTGGATAGAGCTCTGAGTTCAAATTTGGTCTCAGATTCTTACCAGATGTGTGACCCTAAATTAGTCACTTTAACACTGTTTTGCCTCAATTTCCTCATTTGGGGGGATGAACGGGACAAGGAAATGACAAACCACTCTAGTATCTTTGCCAAGAAAAATCCCAAATGGGATTATGAAGAATTGGAAATGATTGAACAACAAAATCCTTTAAAAGCTAAAGGAGCATTAATTGAGACTTTACTTCAGTAACCTTAAAAAAAAATGGAAAAGGGAGAAATAGGTTTTCCAAACTATTCCCTGCTATCCCCCAACCTTACTAATGAGATCATCTTTGCATATCTAAGTGTAGTGCCACAATTGCCTCAACCTCCAGCTTCAGTGTTTTTGGCTTTAGAAAGGGCTCTAAATAAGCTTCTGTTATAGTTTTCAAAGGAAAAACTCCTATCTATCAATAACCATATGACAAAGTTGTCCAAAACACTGATAATTAGTGACATGAAAATTAAAGCAACTCTGAGGTTCCACCTCACACACACCTCACACACACGAGACTGACAAAAATGAAAAAAAATAAAAATAACAAGCATTGGAGGGGCTTTGGGAAAATAGACATACTATAATGCACAATTGGTGGACCTCTGAATCACTCCAGTCATTCTGGAAAGTCCCTATATTCCCAAGTCATTAAGCTGTGTTCTGCATACTCTTTGACCCAGCAATAACACTTGTGTATAGGATCTATATCCTAAAAGAAAGAGGAAGGAAGAAAGAAAGAAAGAAGAAAGAGAAAGAAAGAAAGAAAGAAAGAAAGAAAGAAAGAAAGAAAGAAAGAAAGAAAGAAAGAAAGAAAGAAAGAAAGAAAGAAAGAAAGAAAGAAAGAAAGAAAGAAAGAAAGAAAGAAAGAAAGAAAGAAAGAAAGAAAGAAAGAAAGAAAGAAAGAAAGAGGGAGGGAGAGAGAAAGAAGGGAGAAAAAAAGAGGAAAGGGGGGAAAAACAAAGAAAAAAGTAAAATAGAAATAAATAAGAATCACTGAAATATTGTTAGTACACAAATCCTGAAGGAAGATCAGAATCACAAACAAGCAAGATAGCTTTGAAATTTATGGATTAAAATTATTTTTTACCATATTATGTTATATTATATAATAAATTATATTTTAAAATAAAATTTTATCTAATAGAGAACTTCAGTATCATGCACAATTTTTCTTTACCATTATGTATTTGTAAATCCAATTTTGTGCAATGTTCATTAAATTCAAAATATCATGTTATTTTAATTACATAAGCCTATGCCAACAGTACAGAAAGTCCAAGGCCCTAGGTCAGAACTCACTCTCCCAGTGCTTGTTCCTTCATAAGAGTAGAGGGAAATTTATAAATGCCTATTTCTTCATGAAGTGTAAAGTACTTCTAGTCCAAATTTTTTGTTTTGTTTTGAAGTTATATTGATGTATTTTTAAAAACATCTTAGTAATTTCTGAAATACTTCTCTACTCTCTTCTCCTCCAAACAACTCCTAGATCTAAAATTCTTTCTTTGTAACCAAAAAAACATCAAAAGAGTCACCTGATACAATGACTTCATCTGGCAATGTATACAACATTCTTTCCTGATAGCCCCCTCCTCTCTGTTTAGAGAACAAAGAGATGTTTCATTATCTGTTGTCCAGGCTCATCCAATTTTTTTTTCTTTCTTTTTTTTTTTTTTTTTTTTTTTTTTTTGTCACAGGATTTCATCTTTTTTTTTTTTCTTTCTTTTTTTTTTTTTAACCTTGCCCTAATTCACAAGGCTGAAGTTGATTTGGGGATTTATTTTCCTTTGTTTCGTTCTTACTCTCCTCCTTGGCTTTTATGTTCTAAATTGCCATTCATCAGATTTACGCTATACCTATGTAGAGCAGCTCCCAGCTCTCCCAGGTGGCCCTTGTTTCCTCCTCCTGCCTCTGATGATGGGTAGGCATCCACTCTGGCTTCTCCACCACTGGTGCCTGGAGCACTAAATGAAAGACAGTCTTTTATCATTGGACCCTTTTTACCTTCTTTTTTTTCTTTCATTTCTTATGAAAGTGTAAAGGTCTTTTTCAAAAGCAGCAAAATTATTCAAAACAATAACAACAATTTTTTTAAGTAGCTAGGCTACAAAAGTTAGCAAGCATGCTCAGTCCTCTGCCCTTTATTCTTTTTAAATAGCACGACATTACATAGGAAGAAGGTCCTTCTATCTGATTGTGTTACTTTTTGCTGAAGTCAATTCTCTTAAAAGCCTGAGCTACTTAACAGGGGTAAGATATTCCCAATTCCCTTGGTATCCACTCTTTTAGACCACAAAGTTACTACCAAGAAAGGAAGGCAATATGCATATGATCATTATCACATATTAGAAAGATTGCATATATCTAAGATCTTTATGAAACATTATGAATATGGATTCCTGGAATAATAGAATGTTTAATAATAGAAAAAATTTTAGAGTCTTTCCTAACTTTTCACAAGATCTGGAACTCTAAGGAGAGCTGAGTAATCATCTTGCTCTGACTCCTTAAGATAAGGAGGAGAAGGAAATTGAGGTTCTATGACTTGCCTAAGATTACAGAGGTAGTAAGGTAAAACAGTAATACTAGTCAGTCAACAGGCATTTATTAAACACCTACTATGTACTGGACACTGTTCTAAATTCTAAGGAAAGACAAAACACAAGTTCTTACTCAGAGTTTGAAGGAGGCAACATGCAAATTATATACAAATAAGACATCTACAAAGTAAATTTAAGATAATCAATAAAGAGAGGCAACTAGATGGCCTAATGGTTAGAGCACCAGCCCTGAAGTCAGGAGGACCTGAGTTCCAATCTGGTCTCAGACACTTAACACTTCCTAGCTATATGACCCTGGGCAAGTCACTTAACCCCAATTCCCTCAGGGGAAAAGAAGATGATTAATAAAGGGAAGGTGCTAACTTGAAGAGAGAGAAGGAAGGATTTCTTGCAAAAAGACTTTAACCCAGACTTGAAGGAAACCAGAGGTAGAGATAAGGAGGAAGAGAGTTCTAACTAGGGATGAAACTACCTATAGAGAGTACCATACCAATGGGCTTTGTGACTCATGTTATACCTGGGATGGGGAGTAAGAGTGTCCTCTTCTAAAAATACCAAAGGGATCAACATTACTGTATTACAGGTGGGGGAACGAGTAAGGTGTAAAAATACTGGAAATATAAGAATTGCCCATGTTATGGAGATCATGTAGGTAAGGAGTCACTGTTAACTCTTTCAGGTCCTGAAATAAATCACAGGTCCTTGTCCCTTGAAAAATCTAGTTCCTGTTTTCCAACACCAACTGCTGATTATGTGACACTGAATAGTCAGTTGACCATCATCAGTCCAAATTCTGTTGAATTTGGTTCAGGAAATGAAAGAGATAGTTATTTGTGGTATAGTAAAACATGTCTGGTCTAATTATGAGTTTCCAGAAGACATTAGATTAGGCTTTCTTCTTTCATAAATCCTGAAGGTAGGATGCTTTGTATCTTTTTGCCAAATATAAGTAAATATCCCTTTCATTTCCTGAACTTAGTCTGCTAATTTGAATGGCTTTCTGAGATTCTCCAAAAGACATGAAACCAGGTTCTTGAAGTTGCATCTTGGAAAACCAGAATGAGATTCTAGACCCACAATGAGACTCTGGACCCACATTATTGACTTGCATATATTATTGCTGCCCAGATAGGGATTAGTTTGGAAACTCTAACATTCATTTTATTGGAAGATTTAAAAAAAAGTAATTTTAGTAATTCATGTTAACAGTGAGCTCTCTCAGAAACCTACTAGCTTCACAGCTCTTTCCAATTTCCATTGTATTGCTACTATTATACAAAGTGTATGGAAAATGTTAAACATCTATAAAGAAAGGGGTACACTGATTACTCTACCTACATAAAGGTAACTATCTTTATTAGGTAACAACACTTCTTCATTGAATTATTCAATCAGGACTAGGTGAGAATGAGGAGTAGCCTCCTTGAATCAGTTCTAAAGATAGTTCAATTAGATGCAAAAGTATGTGGCTAAAATCTAGGGACCCATAGCAAGGATGCTATTTTAGCCAAGAAGATAAAGTTGAAAAGGTTATTTTGAATTTTATTATTAGGGAAAGATTTCGATTCATAGGAAACATTTACAAAGTTTATATTTAAAAATAACAACTGACATTTATATAGTGTTTACTATGTGCTACATGTCAGTCTAAGTAAGCATTTTCCAATGATCTCACTTGATCCTCAGAACAACCCTAAGAGGTAGATGCTATTATTATCCCTATTTTATAGATAAGAAAATTGAAGCAATCAGAGATTAAGCGGGCTTGTCCAAGATCACAGAGCTAGAAAGAATCTGAGATCATATTTGAACTCAGGTCTTCTGTCCAGTTTCCAAGTTTCACCCACGGAACCACCTAGATGCCATTTATTTTTAAGTAAAGCTTAAATGTTCATCTTTTTAAAAATTTAGGCTAGTTAAATTTTAGTTTCTTTAGTAGGTTGATGATTTTAAGATTGTCCGTTATGATTGTTAGATCAATATTTGACTTTTTAAAAATCTATAAAAAGTCCCAGTTGTATAGCATAATAAAATATGCTATATACAATACACCTATGGGTAGAATAAGGAAGAGTTCCAGATTTGAATACCACTATATAAAAAACAAAGGTGAAAGTTAGAATTCTGTGTATAGGGAATAATGTCAGTTTGCCTAGAACAAAGAATGAAGGGGAATAGTTTGAAATTAGCTGGAAAAGGGAGGTGGAAGCCAGATAGTAATAGACTTTAAAGGCCAGTTTAAATAAATTATATTCTACTTGAGAGGTCACAGGGAACCACTGAAAATTTCTGAGTAGAAGAATGATATAGACAGATTCAAATTTTTAGAAATGTTCATTTGGAAGTTTTAGAGAAGATGGACTACAGTTGAAAGTAAGTTCCTTGTTGATCAGGACTGAATCATCATTTTATCTATATTTCCAATTCTTAGTATAGTACCTGGAACACAGTAGATGTCCAATAAATCCTAAGTATATATGTTTCAGTTGGAGAAGGAATAAATGAAAAGCAAAGGGATATTACAAAGCTACTTTAATAGTTTGGGGAAGAGGCAAGAAGGGCCTAAACTAGGGTCATGGTCAATACAGATTTATTGGTAATCCAAAAGTTATTGATGTCCCTACCTTTGGAAAGTATTTACATATCTACACCAATTATATAAATACAAATATAAACAGATATAGATTGATATGACAAATAAAGATTAGATATTGATATAGACATAGATAACAGATATGGATAGCTAGATATAAATGCAGATTTAAAAATACAGAAATAGATACAGAAATTATAGATATAAATATAGTTATAGACACAGAAATAGATAAGATATATAGATATAGATATTGGTATTCATAATACTCATTCTTTCCCAGACCCTGGTACTCTCTGGGCTTATTCCCACGTGGATAGACATCTAGACTGGTAAATGTTTAAAAGTTAGCTCTGTGTGGAAGATAGGGCAGGAAGTAAGTATACCTAACATACTTTTGAAAGTTTAACATGCATTATTAACATTTTATCCATCACTTTTTAAAGTCTAGACATTTATCAATACAATAAATCAAATCACGATTTATACTATTTATTTTATTTTATTTTTACATTACTGATTAGAAATCCCAAACTATGGACAATCCCCAAAATGGAAAATTGAAAACTTACTACATTTTGCTTACATTTTTGTAAGCTCCTTCTTAAAACTTAGTACACTTTGGAGGAGAGTTTTTTTCCACATTGTCTCTGCATATGGGCACAAGAATTTGTGGCACATTTTACAAACGGTGTTTTTCTTCTGGAGGTCCTGGGGAGGAATTCCTAGTTATAATACCAGTGTTTGACAAAAATGGCAGATTCTGTTTTAGGGGCTTCTTTTTTAAATTAACTTTTCATGTCAAAAACATACAGAGGATATAAATTTGGGGAAAGGATGCTGATGACTTTCCTTTCCAAAGCATCAAACTGGGACAGACTAGATGTTATAAGACCCTGGATTCCTGAGTGTTCAAGTAAGGAAAACAATAATTGCATAGCTACCCTGAGATTTTCTATGGCTTTGACCTGACTGTTATTATGGGGGATTATATTGTTATTCAATTACGTAATAGGTGGTTGCATAATTCACCCAATTGTATACAGATTTTTTGGAAATCCATTTTTCCCCATAAACAAGAGCATAATTTTAACCACAGGACCACTTAAAGTCTTCCCCCTAAGCTGCCTTATTTGCATTTTTTCCCGACAGCTTACATTTTTTATTAACTTAATTGGGTGCTTTTTTAGCATTAAGTCTGATTACCAATATAAAGCCCTTCCTCCCCTACCACTATCCCCCATCTTCTTACTTCTCACTCTTAATATCCCCATGCCTTTTTGCAATTAAAAGGGAAAAAAACCTTGAAAATAAATCTCCTATATTAAGAAACAAAGGGAAGCTGATTCAGAAGTGATTTAGAAGAGTGTCCACAAAGATTTGGGGCATTGGCTCCATCATTCACTATGTGGAAAGCCACAGACTGAAACATCTTGACTGTGGTATTTCACCTGCCCTTCCTATTTTCCACCAAGAGCCAGCCCCAGAGCAAGTGAAATAATCAACAATGTAAATTAAGAACTATTTTAGGTGGAAAAATTATAAAACCAGGCCTTTGGATCTACTTCAAAATCTTGCAGGCTCTCTCATTCCTACTTTATCCACTTTCCAGTACTGTTATACCTTCCATTAACCTTATATAGACTTACCATTTTTTGAAGGCTGTCTCCTCCCATTAGAATGTGAACTCTTTAAGGGCAGGGGCCATTTATTTTTTTTTTAACTCTCTTTGTATTCTCAGCATTTAGCACAGTTCCTGGCACATAAACACATAATAAATTCTTGTTGACTGACTTAATATAATCCTGGGAAAGGAAAAGTACACAAAGATAGAGAAAACTGATAGAAACCACTTTCAGGTAAATTCTTAATCTTCAGAGACAATTCATTTATAAAATATATATGGTGCAAATAAAAAGTAATCTCTAAAGGAATGCAGCAATAGTGGAGGATTGAGGTTGGGAACAGAAAAGGATTCTTGTAGAATTTAGAATGAGTTTTAAAGGAACCAATGGAAGCTAGGAGGTAGAAGTGAAAAAGAAGAGCATGTGTGAAATGAAAGGGTATAGCACAGAGAGATGGACAGTTATATGAAAGAACAGTAAGAATTTACTGAATTGTAGAATGCATGGAGAGTTGTAAAACATAAGACAAGAAAAGTATAACGAGGCCAAATTTAGAAGATCTTTAAGAGCCAAACAATATTTTTCTATTACGTTTCAGAGGTAATAATCTGTCACTGAGTGGGAAATAACTATCAGCTCAAATCTTTTTTTTTAATATTTTAATAGTTTTTATTTACTAGATACATGCATGGGTAATTTTACAACATTGACAATTGCTAAACCTTTTGTTCTAATTTTTCCCTCCTCTCCACCCCCCAGATGGCAGGTAGACCAATACATGTTGAATATGTTAGAGTATAAATTAAATACAATTTATGTATACATGTCCAAACAGTTGTTTTGCTGTATTAAAAGAATTGCACTTTGAAATAGTATACCCCCTCAGTAACCTTAAAAAAATGGAAAAGGGAGAAATAGGTTTTCCAAACTATTCCCTGCTATCCCCCAACCTTACTAATGAGATCATCTCACTGAAATGTGGGAGGGGAAGAGTAAAAAGGGTAGGAGTAAACTAAGCAGAAGGGAATATAGAAATAGTGAGGGAAAAGGGGTAAGATAGGGGGAGGAACTCTAAGGTGGGGAGAAGGATCCTAAAAAGGGAGGGCTGTAGAGGCAAGTGGTGCTTGTAAGTTCTAGGCTAGTTCCCTGGAAACCTCAGGATCAGCCAGACTAAGGATAAGCAAAAGTCCTTGGTTTTTAGGGGGAGAAATGAAGGAGATAGACAAAACTGCCACAAACTCTCCACTAACCTGCCTTCTCCTGGTCCTGCTGCAAAGTGAGTCTGGCTTGTTTCACTCCACCCTTTAATCTCTCCTACAATTTCCTACAATTATCTGGATACACCAAAAGATCCAGTCAGCACAGAATAGTGAGAAGGGCCATTTTTCTAAACATATGATAATAGAGTTATTGTCCAACAGGTAATTAGCCTTAAGTACTCTCTTGTCCAATTCAAGCATACCTTTTAAGAGTTTCAGCCCTTTACAGGTGCTCACAAGTTTAATACTGGGGAGGGGGGTAAAGGGGAAGGAAAGGAGAAAAGCATAAGCAGGCTTTAACAAGATAGCAAGTAATACAGAATTAGTCATTTTAACCATAAATGTGAATGGGGTAAACTCCCCCATAAAGCAGAAGTGGATAGCAGACTGGATTAACAGCCAGAATCCTACAATATGTTGTTTACAGGAAACACACTTGAAGCAGGGTGATACATACAGAGTAAAGGTAAAAGGTTGAAGCAGAATCTATTATGCTTCAGGTGAAGTCAAAAAAGCAGGGGTAGCCATCCTTATCTCAGATCAAACAAAAGCAAAAATTTATCTAATTAAAAGAGATAAGGAAGGGTTCTATATCTTGCTAAAAGGTGGCATAGATAATGAAGCAGTATCAATATTAAACATATATGCACCAAGTGGGGTAGCATCTAAATTCTTAAAAGAGAAATTATGAGAGCTGCAAGAAGAAATAGACAGCAAAACTATAATAATGGGAGATCTCAACCTTGAACTCTCAGAATTAGATAAATCAAACCACAAAATAAATAAGAAAAATGTCAAAGAGGTAAATAGAATACTAGAAAAGCTAAGTATGATAGATCTTTGGAGAAAACTAAATGGAGACAGAAAGGAGTACACTTTCTTCTCAGTTCATGGAACCTATATAAAAATTGATCACATATTAGGACATAAAAACCTCAAATTCAAATTCAGAAAGGCAGAAATAGTAAATGCATCTTTTTCAGATCATGATGCAATGAAAATTACATTCAATAAAAAGCCAGGGAAAAATAGACCAAAAAATAATTGGCAACTAGATAATCTCATACTAAAGAATGATTGGGTGAAACAGCAAATTATAGGCATAATTAATAACTTCACCTAAGAAAATGACAATAATGAGACATCATACCAAAATATGTGGGATGCAGCCAAAGCAATAATAAGGGGAAATTTTATATCTCTAGAGACCTACTTGCATAAAACAGAGAAAGAGAAGTTCAATGAATTGGGCTTGCACCTAAAAAAGTTAGAAAACGAACAAATTAAAAAACCCCAGACAAACACAAAACTTGAAATTCTAAAAATAAAAGGAGAGATTAATGAAATTGAAAGTAAAAAACCTATTGAATTAATTAATAAAAATAAGAGTTGTTTCTATGAAAAAAAAAAGAAACAAAATAGATAAATCCTTAGTAAATCTGATTTTAAAAAGGAAAGAGGAAAATCAAATTGTTAGGCTTAGAAATGAAAAGAGAGAACTCGCCACTAATGAAGAAGAAATTAGAGCAATAATTAGGAGTTACTTTGCCCAACTTTATGCCAACAAATTCGATAACTTAAATGAAATGGAAGAATACTTTCAAAAATATAGCTTGCCCAGATTAACAGAGGAAGACTATTTAACTGGTTAAACAGTTCAATTTTAGAAAAAAGAAATAGAACAAGTTATTAATCAACTTCCTAAGAAAAAATCCCCAGAACCAGATGGATTTACATGTGAATTCTACTAAACAATTAACTCCAATGCTATATAAATTATTTGAAAAAATAAGGATTGAAGGAGTCCTACTAAATTCCTTTTTTGACACAGACCTGGTACTAATATCTAAACCAGATAGGTTGAAAACAGAGAAAGAAAGTTATAGCGCAATCTCCCTAATGAATATTGATGCAAAAATCTTTTAAATAAAATATTAGCAAAAAGATTACAGAAAATCATCCCCAGAAAAATACAGCATAACCAAGTAGGATTTATACCATGAATGCAGAGCTGCTTCAATATTATGAAAACTATTAGCATAATTGACTATATCAAAAACAAATTAATAGATGCAGAAAAAGCATTTGATGAAATCCAACAGCTATTCCTAATAAAAATACTTAAGAGTATAGAAATAAATGGACTTTTCCTTAAAATAATCAGGAGTAGTTATTTAAAACCATCAGTAAGCATCATATATAATGGGGATAAACTGGAACCATTTCCAATAAGATCAGGAATGAAACAAAGTTGCCCACTATCACCATTATTATTCAATATTGTTATTAGAAATGCTAGCTACAGCAATAAGAGTTGAGAAAGAGATTAAAAGAATTAAAGTAATAAGGAAACCAAATTATCACTCTTTGCAGATGATATGGTATACTTAGAGAACCCCAAAGATTCTACTAAAAAGCTATTAGAAATAATTCACAACTTTAGCAAAGTTGCAGGATACAAAATAAATCCATATAAATCCTCAGCATTTTTATACATCACCAACAAAATCCAACAGTAAGAGATACAAAGAGACATTCCATTCAAAATAACTGTCGATAGCATAAAATATTTGAGAATCTATCTACCAAAGGAAAGTCAGGAATTATATGAACAAAATCACAAAACACTTTCCACACAAATAAAGTCATATTTAAATAATTGGAAAAATATTAAGTGCTCTTGGATAGGCCGAGCAAATATGATAAAGATGACACTACTACCTAAACTAATCTATTTATTTAGTGCTATACCAATCAGATTAATCTATTTATTTAGTGCTATACCAATCAGACTCCCAAGAAACTATTTTAATGACCTAGAAAAAATAATAACAAAATTCATATGGAAGAACAAAAGGTCAAGAATTTCAAGGGAACTAATGAAAAAAAATCAAATGAAAGTGGCCTAAAACTATATTATAAAGCAGCGGTCACCAAAATGATTTGGTATTGGCTAAGAAATAGATTAGTTGATCAGTGGAATAAGTTAGGTTCACAGGACAAAACAATCAATAACTATAGTAATCTAGTGTTTGACAAACCCAAAGATCCCAACTTTTGGGATAATAATTCACCATTTGACAAAAACTAATGGGAAAACTGGAAATTAGTATGGCAGAAACTAGGCATGGACCCACACCTAACACTGTACACCAAGATAAGATCAAAATGGGTCCATGATTTAGGCATAAAGAACAAGACTACAAATAAATTAGAGAAACATATGTTAGTTTACCTCTCAGACTTGTGGAGGAGAAAGGGATTTATGACCAAAGAAGACCTAAAGATCATTATTGATCACAAAATAGAAAATTTTGATTATATCAAATTAAAAAGCTTTTATACAAATAAAACTAATGCAAACAAGATTAGAAAGGAAGCAATAAACTGGGAAAACATTTTTACAATTAAAGGTTCTGATAAAGGCCTCATTTCCAAAATATATAGAGAATTGACTCTATAAGAAATCAAGCCCTTTGCCAATTGAATAATGGGCAAAGGATATGAACAGACAATTTTCAGATGATGAAATTGAAACTATTTCTACTCCTATGAAAGAGTGTTCCAAATCACTATTGATCAGAGAAATGTAAATTAAGACAACTCTGAGATACCACTATACACCTGTCAGATTGGCTAAGGTGACAGGAAAAGATAATGATGAATGTTGGAGGGGCTGTGGAAAACCTGAGACACTGGGACACTGATACATTGTTGGTGGAGTTGTGAATACATGCTCTCCAGAATGGAGAGCAATTTGGAATTATGCCCCAAAATTATCAAACTGTGCATACCCTTTGATCCAGCAGTGTTACTACTGGGCTTATATTCCAAAGAGATCTGAAAGGAGGGAAAGAGACCTATATGTGCCAAAATGCTTATGACAGCCCTTTTTGTAGTGGCTAGAAACTAGAAAATGAATGGATACCCATTAATTGGAGAATGCTTGGGTAAATTATGGTATATGAATGTTATGGAATATTATTGTTTTGTAAGAAATGACCAGCAGGAGAATTTCAGAAAGGCTTGGAGAGACTTACATCAACTCATGCTAAGTGAAATGAGCAGAACCAAAAGATCATTATATACTTCAACAACAATACTGAATGAGGATGTATTCTGATGAAAGTGGATATCTTTGATAAAGAGAAGATCCAATTCAGTTTCAATTAATCAATGATGGACAGAATTAGCTACACCCAGAGAAGGAACACTGGGAAATAAATGTGGACTACTTGCATATCTGTTTTTCTTCCCAGGTTATTTTTACCTTCTGCATCCAATTCTTGTGCAACAAGAGAACTGTATGGTTCTGCACACATATATTGTATCTAGGATATACTTTAACATGCTTAACATGTATAAGACTGCCTGCCATCTAGGGGAGGGGGTAGAGGGAGGGAAGGGAAAAGTTGGAACAGAAGTGCATGCAAGGGACAATGTTGTAAAAAATTGTCCATGCATATGTTCTGTCAATAAAAAGCTATAATTAAAAAATTATTTTTATAAAGTAAGAAAAGATATGCTTATGAAATACAGGACAGAGAAAACCAGTGAGACTACTGGTTACAATAAGATATAGAATATAAGGACTCCATTAATTAATTATTAATTTATTTATTAATAAGATACTTCTCTTTCTAGGCCTTTGTATGTCTATCTATAAAATGGACTAACACTTGACAGAAATTTCTTCTTTTTAAAAATTATTGATGTATTTTGTCTAGAAAGAAATACCTTTTGAATATTTTGTTTCAATACAACACATTCTCATGAATACCCAAATAAATACCTCTACAAAATTAAAAAAGAAAAGAACCTAACCTCCTATTTCCCATAGGTTCAATGTATCAACATTTACACTATTTCCTAAAAAGGTAATCCTTGTGAAAATTGAGATTTGACTAATACTTGCAAAGAAATATAAATAAGCATTAAAATGGTCTATAGAATGTTATTATGGCATATGAAGCCGAGTTAATACCGAATCTCTTTCTTTCTCCCCTTCTTACTAGTGGAAAGAAAAACTGAAGGGAGGAGGAAAGCACATTTTAAGTAATTGAAGAAAGACAGGTTCTATGTACTAGTCTCCAGAAGTCTTACCAACTTTAATCTATTGGCATGAACCAGATCTGATCTCCATTAAAGTCTGCTTTTGTTGACTCATCCAATCACATTTTCCCTTATCTGTTTAATGCTTTGTTTCAATTACCAATTTGGTCATTTATTTTCCATTGCAAAGGAGTCACATGCTATGCTCTTTTTCTTTTTACTTTATAGAAAAAGCCAAGACCTGAATAAAGCCTTTCTCCTTCTCTCTGTTTCAGCCACATAACTTCTCTCCTGGAAAGATAGATATACATTACTTAGAGTCTTCCAGGGCTTTTAACGTTAGAAAGAACTTCTTTCTCAAAGATCTGTGAGCTAATTTTCTCAGGTGTCAAAATTCCTCATCTTCTCCCCATTAGAATAAGAGCACCTTGAAAGCAAGGAGTCTATCTTTTTGCTTATAGATTTATTCTCAGTACTTAGCACAGTGCAAAGTACTATAAATACTTGTACAAGTGCAAGTAAATACTTGTTGAATATCAGCTGAAAATATGTAAAATTAATTTTGCAAACAATGTTTCACTGTTTCTTGGGATATCCATTTCATGAGAATTTGTCTTGCTCTGTTATTTACTACCCATGAAAAATGAGGCAAGTTGCTGCCTCTTCCTGGAAGCCAGCTTTCTCATTTGTGAAATTTCTCATTGTACTAAATGATTTGTAAGATCCCTTCTGAGCCTAATGTTTGATAACACCATGAGATTATTGAGAAATATCATGGCACATTGGAGAAAAAACAAAACACCACTGCTTCCTCTCTAGGCTCAGAAAACTTGGTGCAAATTCCTCCTCTCCAACTCCTTCTCTATATGACCTCAGACAAATTACATGCATGGACATTTAACTTTCATGGACCTCAATTTCCTCAGTAGAATAATTCAGTTGGAGTAGATGGCCTCTTGAGATCCTTTTCAACTTTGGATGTAGAGCTCTAGGTTCGTTGGGGTTCTTTCAAGCCCTTGTTCCTTACTTGCAATGACAGTAGTCAATGATCAGTGAGACAAGACAGGATTATTTTGGGGAAAACCCATTGCTCTCTCTCAGCAAAATATTCTTGATGCTAATCATCTATAACCTTGTGTTAACTCCTTCCATTTTCATTTAGGAAGATAATCTCTTGAATTTCATGAATCTCTTTCCCTCTAATCTTCTTTGTTTTTGTAATGAAAGGAAAAAACTTAACTTCCACTGAAATAATTTTCAAATAATAAGGCCTCCTTGTAAATCTCCGGTCCAGGATGAGAAACCTGCATGGAGGAGCACTCAAACATTACGTGGTTTTTATTCATTCTTTGCCATTCTTAAGGCACAACATAAATTCAGCCTAACATTTGAAAGAGTAATTGATTGCAGCCCAACACCCAAATGCTTGGGAGGATACTCTGATCTTTGCAGGAGACTGATATAGTTTCAAATATTCTGGAAGTGTTGTCAAAGCAAATTTGATATGCATTTTTTATCCAATTTCAGTCTTTTTAACCCTTAAATTTTATCACACAGGCCCCTATTACATATACAAGTGACTTTTAAGACAGGACTGAGAGAGCAAAAATTGGAGAAAAAGGGAATTAAACTAGAAACATAAAAATTGACCAAACTTAAAAAAAATCTCTTTTGATTTTTTAAAATAACTAACTACCAATAATACATTATTTGTGATAAAGTTAAATTCTTTCTCCTCAAGATGATTAATGCCTATAGACATGCTTTTTAAAATTTACTGGTCATTAGTCTGAATGTTTTCTATTAAACAATCTCCAATATTTTTTATTTTTATTGATAAGAAAAACAAACTGGGCTTCCTCATAGGCTTTAAAGTACTTAATCATATCTTTTTGGACCTTTTGGTTCTCACATTTACAGAGGTGGAACTTTCTGAGGTGATCCTTGGAGTTTTACAGTTAATACTTATATGACTTTTTTGATGTCAAACATTGCACATCAGAACTAAGATTGAATACTAACTTTCTTGGTCCCCATTCCATCCCTCTTTCTCGAGAACTCATATTCAAGCCATATTATTATTTTTTAAGACTGGGTCTCCCTACGTTGTCCAGGCTAGAAGTGTAGGGATCACTTTTGGGCAGATCTTACTCGAATTGGCACAAGAACTTGAACTTGCTCCATTTCTGACCTCAGTCAGATCTTCCCTCCTTAAAAGAACTGGTAGCTCTCAGTATGGGCATCCATTAGCTTTCAACCATTCAGAAATTCTGAACTCAAGATACCTGTGGCCAGGTTAGGCTTAGCCATACGTTTGATGTCCATGGATTCACTAGCCATGGGATACTTGCTTCTGGGGTTTATGTTAAGAAACTGAGAGAATAACTCTGATCCCATATCAGCCATCATCCCTCCCTGGCTCTATGTATTTTGGCATCAGCATGAATCTCTCGTAGTGATCACCTGGCTAATGATCACTCTGATCTTGGTTCACTATTTGGAAACTCTATTGTTCAGTTGTAAAGGTCTTTTGCAATTACACCTAGATGCATAAATGTCTGTACATACATATATCCACTGGTATATATGTATACACATATGTATTTTTGTGTGCATATGTGTGTGTGTACAAGTGTAGATAGATAGTTTTAAAGTTAGGAAATCCTGTTCACTAATTACCTCCTTTGCTCTTCACAACACTGAGATAGGTAGCTAGATGTTACAATCTCCATTTTACTGATAAGGAAATAGGGCTCTCAGAAATGAATTTACTCAGAAAATCAAGGTCAGTTCTGGATTGCTCGTTAGCAATTGAGTATCTTTGAATAAGTCACAACCCCTCCGTTTCTTTGAGTATTAAATGAATGAGTGGCTTCTAAAGTTCTTTGAGCTCTAAAACTCTGATAGACAATACTACAAGAGGCAGACTCAAATCAGTCTTCAGACCTTGTGTCCAATACTCTTCCTGTCCTGCTTCCACAGAAGTATTGTTCACTGAGAGTCATTTCTTCTCCTGTGCCTCCAAAGTTATTCATACTCTTTACACTGCAAAAATAAAACAAAATTACTTTGTGCTAACTTATCTCTGCAAATATTTTCCCTAAGTAGATTGTAAGCTCTCTGGGGGCAGGGGCCATTTAATTTCTGCCTTTTTATCCCCAGTACCTAGTACAGCACCTGGCATGTTACTACAATATTGCTAGATATACTATCGAAACAGGGGAAGAAGATATGAGTCTTCCTCAGAATACTGGACAGAGAAAAATAATCCATGCTAAAAACATACTAAAGCAAATGCCTAAGTCAAGTAAATATGTTGTGCTCTGGGCAAAAAGTTAAGTGCTTTGAGAGGAATAGTGAATGATGAAGGAGCAGCTCATTATCATCTTCACCACCTGATTTCAGATTTGTCAGCTGAGTCTGACAAATGTAACATGAGAGTATCAATGACAAAAGAGAATATCAGTGACAAAGGAAAATATCAGTGAGACATAGTTAAAAGTGACTGCTTATCCCTACTGAAGATTTCCTGCACTCATGCTTTTGCTCATATTTTCCTTTCTGCCTGAGATTCCATTCCTCCTCCACTTTTTCTGCTGACATTACTTATGAACATCCTTCAAAGTTCAGTTCAAAGTTTCACTTCCTCCTCGAAAGCTTCTTTGACTGCTGCCACCTTAACAATACCTTACTTAGCATCTTAGTTAAGAATCATTTTGTTCCTTCTATATTTGATCTGAGCAGCTAGGATGGATGTAGTACACAGTTTGGAATCAGAAAGACTCACCTTCATCAAATCTGGCCTCAGACATACTAGTTTTACCCCATTTACCTCAGTTTCCTCATTTTAAAGTGAGCTGGAGAAGGAATTCAGTGTCTTTACCAGGAAAGTCTCAAATAAGGTCACAGAGAGTCGGACATAACTAAAAAATGATTCAACAACAAACGTTTGCATCACCAATTGGACTGTAAGATTCTCAAGATCTGCAAGCACTATGAAATCATTAAATCATATCATTTTAGATTTGATGATCCATACAACTTTGGAGAAGGTACTGAACTCCCGCAAAGTGGAGTGATTTTTGGCTAAGCTATGTCCCCTGTTCTGTCCTTCAAGTAACACTTAGCACAGTGACTGGCACATTATACACACTCAAAAAGTACTCATTGCTTTAAAAATATGCAAGAAAGGGATGTAGAAAGGGTTTTTTCTTAAGAAAAAAGATTATATTCTCTCCTATGAGAAAAAGCTCTATCTTCTGGGCCCCTTTACAAACTTCCCAAGAGACCTATGGTCCTCTGCCATTATCACCTAATTGGATAAGTCAGCAGTCTATGGGCTGGGAGAGTCAGGGGAATGCTTTCCCTGGCCAGGGTGATTTGGAGTGATGCTCTATGGGATCCACAGTGTTTCTGGGATTCGGATGATGTTGGCAGACAAAGAACCCAAGTGACTTCCATAGTAACTGTGACAATGTTAATTCCCCCTATGAGGAGCTGGAGCTGCTGGCCCTAAGCAAGAGAATAATTTGCTTAATTTTCTCTCGGGGGACAAGTCTTCCATCCTTGGGAAAGCCATGTAGGCTAATCTCCTTCTTCCTTGTAAACAATGGGAGATACTACTTGCCCACGATCTCTCCGCATCAGTCAGTTATTTTGCCCTACGGGCTTTGCAAGATGCTTTCTGTCATTCAGTCCTCAGCCCTCTCTGCCTCACACTCCTAGGTGCCTTTGCTGTCTAATTGGTCACATAGAAGGGATGAAGGTTGACTGGCAAAGCCCTGTAAAAGAATGTGGCAAATTCAAGAAGTCAGTCTAAGAGACATTCTCTTCAGAGAGCTGAATTTTCTGATACTCGGGCAAATGATGGGAGATAGGGAAATGCTGCCTGCTGCTCTCTGGAGTCCCTCTTGGGATGTTTTTCACATTTATCATTCATAGCCATCGATCAGTGAATATTTTGTTGAGCACCTACTCAATTATGAGGAAGCAAAAGGGAGAGTTAGAAAGCATGCTAGCCTCAGAGTCAGGAGACCTAGGTTAGAGTCAGTTCCTTGAATTCATCAAGCACAAATAAGGGCACTCTTAAGAGCACTAGCTTAGTAGTCAAAGCATCTGGGTTTAAATTCTACCCATGACACTATTTGTGCGATTTGAACAGGTCATCTCACTTCCCAACACGTCAGCTTTTTCATTTTCAAAATAAGGGCATTGGGGGTAGCTAGATGTCACCAACCCTGCAGTCAGAAGGATCTGAGTTCAAATCCAGTTTCAGACACTTACTAGCTGTGTGAGCATCCCAATTACCTCCTCCTTTACCCAAAACAAATGAATAAATAATGAAAGTGTCTGATGGAATTGTTTCTGAGGTCCTTTCTAGTACCAGTTATGATACTATGATTTTGTGTATCAACTCCATGTTAGCTATTTCTATCTTGTCATTTCTAGCAGAGAACAATATTTTTGACGTAGAAAACAGAAGGAAAGTAAGAACCAAACAGCTCTCTGATATGCACTACAGCCAAAAATAAAAATCTCTTTTGCTGTCCTTAGTTTCCCTTGCTAAGTTCAACTGTAGCTTAGCTTCAACAGGACTGACATGCTTTTTAGAACCCCACCATTTGTCTTATTTTCATTCTCTGTCACCTGCCCTTGATTCTATCTTTTAAAAGTCTAAGTTAATTGATGAGTTTTCTGTATAATCATATTAGTCTCTTTAGTTAACTTTATTTTTCTTCCTCAATGGAATTTTTTTTCCTTTTCTGTCTTTGGAATTTTATTCCTAGTATCTCTCATCCTTACTGGGCTGACTTCCATTGGTTCTTAAATATATCATCTCTTAACCCTTTTAAATCTGCTTCCCTAAAATCTGAGGTGAATGTCAAGATATGTCTAGATTTCTTCTCCTATATCACAATCAATAAATTTTAATTAGGTTAGATAATGACATTTATTAAGCATTCACTATGTGTCAGGCACTGTGCTAAGCACTGGGGCTACAAAAAAACTAGTCAAAAGCCAGTCCCTATCCTCAAGAAACTTACTACATTCTAATGGTAGAAGGCAACACACAAAAGAGAGTTGGAAAGTAAAGGATCAAAGGTAAGAGAAAATCCCCCCCCCCCAGGGATGAGGTGAAAAAGGAATCTGGAGGGTCCAGGAATGAGAATGGCTGACTGGAATATTTCCTCAAAAATTCAGTGTCCTCTGAATAAGAGGGAGTCTTGGGGCAAAATGAAATAGTGGTCTTGAGAGTTGGGAGGGCTAAGATGAGTTAAAAATAATTACTTTTCTTTGGGGCTCCTATCATTTCTATCCTGGGAACTCGTTTTTCCCAATTAGAGAGAGTAAGATACACAATAGAATTTTCCCTTGTTGGTTCCTATATCTTTTGAAGGGTGAAATATATCATTACCATAAGTAAAAAAGTTATCATCCATTTTGATTTTTTGCAAAAAGAGTTCTAGCAGATGTCTGGGAAACTGAAGTCCCCTATCACTAAAAAAATTACATCTTCTTGTTAGGGTCATGATGCTTCTCAAACTCTTCTATCTATTTCTCCTTTCTTGTGAGGTGTTCTTTGATAAATTCTAATCATAAAATTACTTCAGTTTCACTTCTATAGACATTCATCCAAGTATTCTCCACTATGTTTTCCATGTTTCCTAGATTTCTTTACATGAATATATTTTTTGATATATCATGCTACCATCTCTTTCCTTTTTTAATCTTTTTTTTTAATTAAGTATTCCCATATAGGCAGAAGAGAGTCAATTATTGAATGTTCAATGTGAGCATCTACACTTAGGAAATTGGCAAAGGCTATGAACCAGGGTTTTGTTGTTGTTGTTGTTGTTGTTGTTGTTGACTGTCTAAGTTTAAGAACATAATGAAAAGAATGTTAATAATGCAGATTAAACATTATTTTTGGAGCATAATTGCTCATCCAGCACAATATTCAAGTTTCATCCTGTGTCAGTGATACCACTGAAAGCAAATTTCTCTCCTTGAGTTAGAAGGTTGCATTATCGTGTAACCTAAACTTTAGACATTTATATATTCAGTTGTCCTTCCTCTCCTGCTTTCTCTAAGACAGGATCTCTCAATCTTTTTTGTGTCATGACTCCTTCAGCAGTATGATGAAACCTATGGATGTCTCAGAATAATGTTTTTAAATGCACAAAATTAAGCACATAGGGTTATAAGATGAAGCAATAATACTGAAATATAGTTATCAAAAATTTTAATGAAAAATAAATAAATGAATTCAGATGCCAGGTTAAGAATATTCAATCTACTTATTACCTTTATAATGACTACCATCCAGTCCCTCCAAGTATCTCTATTCTTACAATTCATTTGGGTTCTTTCTGACTTCATTCACCAATAACCCCAAGTTCTGTCTCTTGTTTAGCTAGCTACTACCTTGGGACCCTTTCCTACCTGATATTTTGACACTCCAAGGGTGTGAATCTTTATGAGTAATGTCCTTTGTCCAGCTATTCTGGTTCTACTCTAAGTATGACTATTGCTGGAGAGAATCATGAGCTCAAACTCATCACTATTACATCTTCAGATTTCTATTATAGGACCTCAGCTGGTCTGTTACTGATATAAAGAAATTCTTCTGTACTATCTTTTTGAATCCCTATCTCATTTCACCTGCGACTTTCCCAATATTTTCTCCCTCTTCCTTGAACTCTAAGCACACTCTGTCAACAAATATCCACATTTGATTTGGGTACTACATCCTGCTTCATTAAGACTGAAACCATTGTTATTTCTTATCAAGTTCTTCAAGATTGTAGCATAGTTATTCACTCCTCTTTTCCATCTTATTATGAAAATAAAGGTGTTTTCACTTGGGCTAATTCTTCTAACTATGCACTCATTTCCACCCCATCTCTTCC
Organism: Sminthopsis crassicaudata; assembly: GCF_048593235.1. NCBI lineage: Eukaryota > Metazoa > Chordata > Mammalia > Dasyuromorphia > Dasyuridae > Sminthopsis > Sminthopsis crassicaudata. The sequence continues at coordinate 589,427,028 of NC_133618.1, read as the reverse complement.
TATCTTGTTAGGAATCCTCAGTGATAAAACAGTTTTTTCTTGACCTTTAAACCAAAATTTGCCCTTTTTATGTGTTTTTCTCTCTCTTTCATTTCTAATTTTTAAAAATTTTACATTAACAAATCAACATTTATTAGGCTCCTACTATGTGCCAAGCACTGTCCTATATCTTGAGGATATACAGAAAGGCAAAAACACAGTCCCTATCCCCAAGGAGCTCACATTCTAATGGGGAAGATAATATGCAAAAAACATGTAAGAAAAAAAAAAGACATATAAGGATAAATTGGGGGTAGCAGCAATATCAGAAAAGAGAAGAGAGCATGGATAAAAGATGTCACAAATATAGGACATTTCCTAATTAATAAATGATCAAAGGATTTAGATAAATTAAAGTCTTTTATTCTCATATGAAAAAATGCTCTAAATCACTATTGATTTAAAAATTGCAAATTAAAACAACTCTGAAGTACCTCTTCACATCTATTAGATTGGCTAAGATGACAGGAAAAGATAATGACGAATGTTGGAGGGGATGTGGGAAAACTGGGACACTGATGCACTGTTGGTGAAGTTGTGAACTGATCCAGTCATTCTGGAGAGCAATTTGGAATTATGCCCAAAGGGCTATAAAATTGTGCATACCCTGTGACCCAGTGTGCTGCCACTGGATCTGTATCCCAAAGGGATCATAAAAGAGAGAAAAACACTCACATGTGCAAAAATGTTTGAAGCAGCCCTTTTGGTGAGGGTCAAGAATTAGAAAATGAACAAATGCCCATCAACTGGGGAATGTCTTAATAAGTTATAATATATGCACATAATGGAATGTTTTATAAGTAATGATGAACAGGTTGATTGCAGAAAATCCTGGGAAAAATTACATGACCTGATGTTGAGCGAAACCAATAGAACCAGGAAAACACTGTATACAGCAACAGCAAGGTTGTATGATGAGCAGCAAGAATAGACTCAGCTCTTCTCACCCATTCAGTGAGCCAAAGCAATTCCAAAAAACTTTAGATGGAAAATGCCATTCACATCCAGAGAATGAACTGTTGGAGACTGAATGCAGATCAAACCATATTATTTTCATCTTTTTTTCTTTTGAATAGTTTCTTTTTTCTTTCTCCTGGTTTTTCCCTTTTGTTCTGATTTTTATTCCTCAATGTGACTCATATGGAAATATGTTAAAAATGAATGCACATGAATAACACAAAAATAATTAAATATATTTTAAGTGCTCTCCTCCCAGGATCACATAGGGACAGATAATATAAGGAACTTTCAGACATAGACAAAGAGTGACATTATATCATTTAGTTGTTGCAGTGAATCAGTGGGTTACACACTAGGAGTGAGGCAAGGTACTTACAAAGAGAAAAGTGTAAATTTCATGGGAAAGGAATGTAGGAAAGGGCTAATCTATAACATTTTGGGAGGTAGAAGGAAAAAGAAGACTAATTAACATTTTTCTAAATTAACAAAATTTTAATACACTCTCCCCTCAAAATTTGTTAGATAGGTTATATTTGTCTGTGAAGAATTTAGACTGTCTTGATAGTGGGAACTCACAGCTTTTCTTCTTCTTTTTTTTTTTTTTTTTGGTAGCAAGAAATTGGATATTTAGTGGATGTCCATCAATTTGGGAATGGTTGAATAAATTGTGGCATATAAATGTAATGGAATATTATTGTTCTATAAGAAGTGATGAACAGGCTGATTTCAGAAAAGCCTGGAAAGACTTACATGAGCTGATGCTGAGTGAAATTAGTAGGATCAAGAGAATACTGAACACAGTAACAACAAGATTGTATGATGATCAACTATGATAGACATAACTCTTCTCAGAAATACAGTGATCCAAAATAGTTCAAATAAATTTAGGTTGGAAAAAAAAATGCCGTCCACATCCAGAGAGAGAACTAAGAAGACTAAATGTGAATCGAAGATAATATTTTCACCTTTTTTGTTTATTTACTTTTTCATCAAGTGGTTTTCCCCTTCTGTTCTGATTTTGTTTTCACAACCATGACTAATATGTAAATATATTTTAAATGATTGTACTATGACTGGATGTCAATAGAAAATTCCAGTTCCATGTCTTTCCTCATACTATTACCTATGCTATGCTATGATTATCCTGCTCTTCACTTGCAGAATTCCTCTTGCTTTTGTGGATTTAGGGTTAGGTTCTAATTAATGAATTCTTCTCCCACCAATGCAGAGCCTAAGTTACCCACATTATTTTATTCTGTGAAATTCTTACCCATGTCCCTCCGTCTATCTTTCAATCAATGTTTATGAATGTTCTGGAGAAAAATGTTAAAAGTCTTATCCATTCTTAGCATGGATTATTATTAGACTGTAAGTTTCATGAAGACAGAAACCATATCTTATTAAATTTTCTATTTCCTTCAGTATCTGCCATAGTTCTTGACATCTAGAAGCATTTGATAAATTCTTGTTGAATAAATGAAAAAAATAAATGATTAAAATGGATAATGTTTCTCATGAATAGGGAGTCTCAGCATTCAAATGGAAGAGTGGATATTGCCAATTAGTAAACTAAAAGTCCTACTGAAACTCTAGACACTCCTTAGTGCTGTTTCCTTACAAGTTATCTCCCTACTTCCTCTCTTGAATGAAAGGCATGAGATGAACACATTTGTTGGCTGGGCTGGGATTACTTCCACAGGAATCATCAAGGGAAAAGAAAATATGCATCATTAATAATTGATATCCACTCTCCATTTTCCTCCTCACACATTGTTGACTACCATAGGCAACATGCTATTTTACAACAGGAAAAATATCTCAGATCAGATGCATGTCCTAAGGTGTTTGTATGTCACTCATACAAAAACACATACTCCATCAGCATGGAAAGGACATTCTTTGGCTTGATCTCATACCTCAAAGCTCCATTTCATCATGAGAATTTCGGGGATACCAGGCAGCAGTAAAGGCATTGGAATCAGTATAGAAAGTCATGGACTCTAAGAGCTAAGCATATTGGCCCCCAGGAAGGAGGATGTGTTCTCTGAAAGCTATTAATTCAGCTCATGGTACAGTGGGTAGAGTGCTGCATCTGGGATCAGGAAGTACCGAGTTCAAATTAGACTTCAGATTCTTACTAACTGTGTAAATCTGGGCAAGTCAGTCAACTTTGTTTGCCTCAGTTTACTCCATGATAAAGTGGGGATGATCATAATCACATTTAGGGTTTTTGTAAGGATTAAATGAGAAATTTGTGAAAAGTACATAACAGTGCCTGAAACACAATGCTGTTTATTCATTCATTTTCAGTCATGATTCACTCTTTGTGACTCTGTTTTAGGGTTTGTTTGGCAAAGATGCTAGAATGATTCCCCATTCCTTTCTCCAGCTCATTTTACAGATGAGTAAACTGAGGCAAACATGGCCAAGGGTCACAGTTGATAAGTGTCTTAAGACAGATTCAAACTCAGAAATATGAGTCTTCCTGACTCTAGGCCCAGGCTGAAACATAGTAGGCATTATATAAATGCTTATTCTCCCCTTTCTCTCATTTAACAAGCATTTATTTGGCAACTACTGTGTGCCAAGCAGTATGTTACATCCTGGGGATTTAAGGACAAAAGCAAAATGGATACTGACCTAAAAAGATTGAAGGAAAGCAATGTATACAGATGTATACAATGTGTAAAGAGAAGTCAAAACAAAAAACATTTGAAATCATTTGAGAGGGAGGGTAGGGGCATTGGGAGGATGACATAAAAAAGGTGGTAGAGTAAGTAGAGTTCTGGAAATGGAGTCAGGAGGACCTGAGTTCAAAACTGGCCTCAAGCACATACTACCTGTGTGACCTTAACTCTGCAGGTCACTTAATCCTGCCTCAGTTTCATCATTTGTAAAATGAGCTACAGAAGAAAATGGCAAACCGCTCCAGCATCTTTGCCAAGAAAATCCCAAACAGGGCTAAAGAACATTGAACACAACTAAAACAACTGAAAAATACGTGAAATTAAATATCATGATTCTTTACAGATACCATGGACAATGGGTATATTAATGGGAAGGAGAGGAAAATGAAAGGAAGTACTGTATTTATTTGTTGCTCCATATATAATGTCTCTCCTGTTAGAATATAAGTTCCTTGAAGGCAGGAACAGTTTTTATATTTGGAACAGTTTTTATATTTTATTTGTAGCTACAATATTCACTCCCCAGAGAAAACACTTAATTAATGTTAGTTGATTGATTTATTGGTTGATTTTGAGAGAGAAGGGGCTTTTATATATTTTTGCTTCCCTCAACATCTGGAAAGAGTTGTCCAAATCCTGTGGTTTGACTTGGATCCCAAACTGAAATGAGTTTGAGTCCTGACTGTCATTATTTTTCTCTATGATTTTGAGCAGGCTAATTCACCTCTCTGGGACCCAGTTCCCTCTTTTTATAAATTAGTTAAGAACATGATTTATATGATCTCTAAAGTCCTTTCCAGCCCCCAACATTCTGTAATGTTCTGATTTTGTAATAAATATAGATACTTAACTAGAATAGAATGAGAGTGGAGAGAAATTCTTCAGAGTTGAAAGCCCATAAAAGAACAACATAATTGGCACCTACATATAGACACTTATGAGCTGTATGATCCTGGGAAAGTCACTTAACTGCTTTTAACTGCCTCAACTATAAAATGTGGTTAATAGAATCTACCTCAAAGCATTATTGTGAGGATCTAATGAGATATTTGTAAAGTGATTAGCACAGTGCCTGGAAAAGTGCAGAAACAATATAAATGCTTATTTCCTTCCCCCTAAATTCAGCCAATTCCTGGTAAGCTCTCACAACTTTATAAAATATAATTGGAATTGTTAGAGGGAGTGTCCTTCTTTGAATCCCTTTTTATAGTCTGCCATGATCCCCAGACATACTGTGCTACAGGAAAACATTTTATCTCTATTGATCAACTGGTATTTTGAAAGTTCCTACTATAATATAGGGTAATCCCTTTATATAACAATAAGACTGGAGACACTCCCTTAGAAGATTCATTGTATCTTTTTATTGAATAAAGCTGTTTTATTGAGGGAGATTTGGATTTAATCAATATTTATTTAAGCAATAACAAACTAATCTACTAATGCTTTTGGGGTATATGCCCCTTATAAGGTTCCATCAAGGTCACTGATATGGCAAGTGGTGGGTATATCTGAGTTATTTTGGAATAAGGCCAACTGGGGGGAAGAGGGGAGAGAAAGATACCATCTCATCTCCTTGATGTCCTAGGGACAGAGATAAAAGCAAAGTGACTATGTGCATATCTCCGTATTCAATCCAATAAACATTAATTAGGCACCTATTTCTCTCAAGGAGTTTACAATCTAAAGAAGGGAAAGGAGGGGGTAGATGACTACATACAAAAGGAGTCAGGAAAGGGATGAGGATTATTGCAGGGAGTACCTGGCACTGGGACATCTGGTTCCATGCATAGAGCTGAAACAGGTAGAACAGCAGATGCAAAGTGGAGTGAATTGAGAGTCCAGGTTCTGTTCTTGGTGGAAGAAGCTCAGCAGTATACCCTCAACCCACCAATTAGAGGGGAGAGGAAGCTCGGGGCCATGGTGACAATCAAGACTTGAGTTAGCAGCCTGGAGATGAAATTGGAGTTGAACAACAAGTATAGAGTGATGGTCAATATCAAATCATGAAGTGGGAAAAGATAGAATAAAACACACAAGAAGATCTGGTTCAAATCTTATCTCTGATGCTGCATCAACTATCACTTTCTACAATTCACATCTCTCTAATTAGGGGAATTAAACTAGATGGCCTCTAAGACACCTTTCAACCCTTATTATCCCATGGTCCTATGACTTGAGACAATTCAGACTGCGTCCTTGTGTTTAAGGAAATAACTAATCCCCCTTTTTCCTGATGTCACCACCAACCCCAGTGGCATTTCCAGTTTCCAGGCAGGAATCCCACTTTTGAGTCAAATAATTTGTTTACCCCTTCAAGAGGGACAAATGTCCTAAACTGTAGCAATATAACCTTTTGGTGATAAAAAAAAAAAAAAAAAAACAAGAAACTCCTCATCTCTTCATCATAATTGATTGATGGAAATCTCCTGTAAGACATTGATTTTCTTTTTTGAACTTGCTAAGTTCTTAAAGTCCTCTTAAAATGGAGCAATCTTTAATTTATTCTTATCATTGGATCCTGATGCTCTCTGGGATGGTTTTACTCACACAGCTCTCCTGTGGAATGCTAATGCTTACTGGTGGGTATGACAATCTTGCCGAAAGAAACTAAATCTCAAACCAGACATTGGAATCCTTTGGACAATTCCCCTTGCCCCATCCCACTCCATCAGTGAAAATGTCAAAACTTTCCTTTTTATTTTAAAGCATGTTATTTTGCTTCCAAGATAACAGATGCCCTCTCCCTGGGCCTTGAATTCCTGGGGAGCCAGAGTCCACAATTCACATTGACCCCAAAGGACAGAATTGAAATCAATGGGTGAAAGTTACCAATAGTCAGGATTCAATCCAAAATAAGCAAAAATGTTTTAATATTTAATGATATTAAGAAGTAAAATGGCCTTTCTTGTTAGGAAGGGAGTTCCCTGTCACATAAAGTGGCTGCCTACTTGTAGATGTAGTAGAGAGAATTTTGTTTCTGGTAATTGTAGAAGTAGATTATTTTTGGAGTCCCTTCCAATATAAGATATCATTATGCTAAATATTGACATAAGACTTTACTGTTACAGTAGGTCTACTACTGGCAGAGATAAATATACCAGTCCTCTCTAAAGCTCTAGAAATATAGGTCACTGATTACAGATTTAGAGATGAAAGTTCCTTTATATGTCATCTGATTTAACTCTCTCACTTTAACAGATGAAGAAACTAGGGCCAGAAGAAATTAAGTGACTGATTCAATGCCATTCGGTAATAAGTAGCAAAGAGGGAATCCTCTGATCACCAACCCATTCCTTTGACAGTTATTCTAGCTGAGTGGGTCACATTTGTTGAGTTAATTATTATAGTAAAATTTGAATAATCTTATGATATTATTAAAGAGCTAACCAGGAACTCAGGAACCATTTAGTCTTGATGTTCCATTTTGCAGATGAGGAAAATAAGACATATCAATAAGGATCTTGAAGCTAATAGAGTGGGATTTGAATATAGATGCTCCTCTAGGCTAGCCATGTATATCCACTATGTCATGTATGATAACATATTTCTTTTGGTCTTTTACCTTTACACTTGTGATCCCTCAACATTCTAGTGAAGTAGAGATGGGCAAGAAGTACATGATCCTCATTTTATCAATGGGGTTGAAGAACATAAAAAAGTAAATAATTAGCTATAGGTCACTCAGTGCATGAAAGATCTGAGATTAGAAGTTCGTTCCATATTATATCTAAAATTGCAAACAGTATACTAAATTCCAGAAGAGATGATAATGTTGCAGAAAATGCAACCTGTCTTCTAGCTCACTGTCTAATACAAAAGGAAAATGGTAGACATGGACTCTTCATTTTCAATCCCAGCAACTGCTCTTTTTAAAGTACATCTCCCAAGAGATTTACACACATCTTCCCATTTGGCTTCATGTGATAAGATATGTCAGTCAATACCCTTTTTGTTCTTATTTTCTAACCACATGGACTACAGCTAGTTCTCTACATGGCACTGAAATATACACATAAAAATGAAGAATTCTTTTACCCATTATTTGGTTTGTATGATAACACATGCCAATTTGACTAATTTTTTTCCTCCCTGAGAATGTTTACCAAAAGCCAACAGGTAAACCATTGAGTAACACTCAATATTTGCCATCACAGAAACAAAGAGAAGTATTTTTTATTTGAATGCAACTTTAAAAACTTTAAAAACCCTTCAATTTAAAGGTTATGTGTATAGACAGTTTTAAATGAAAGAATTGACCAGTTGGTTCCTAAATCCTTCTAATCTACCCTGAAGTTCATAAATCATAAATCATTTCATTTTTTTTTCACTGTAACATATTTTCTGGCTAAGAGAAGAATCTGTAGACAGTGTTCATTCCAAAGAAGATATTTTGAGATTTAAATGTAACGAAACTGGTGGTTCTCTGATTTGGGAGTTAGATGTCCTAAGTTTGAGTCTACTTTCTAACTGTGTGACTATAAAGGAGGCTCTTAACCTATCTACCTAAGACTCAGTTGTTTCATCTGTAAAAACAAAATAAAATAAATGTATTAAGAGACATTATGACAGAATGGAAGGAGGGTCAGCTTTAAAGTCGGGAAAATCATGGATCAAGCCCTTCTTACTGTTGTTAGGAAAACTTTTTGCAAACTGTAAAATGCCATGTAAATGTGTGGAATTTTCCAGAAGAAAAAAACACATGAATTCTATGATTCAGTATCATAGAACTAAAAAATACAGTTAAAGATTTACAAATTTAATCCATCAACTTGCATGTGTGTGTGTGTGTGTGTGTGTGTGTGTGTATGTGTGTGTGTTCCCTCTTGGAAGCAAAATAAATAGTTTGTTATGTATCCAGGTTAACATTTTCTTCCTTTCTTCCATAAGCTTCCCTTATCCCAGGTCACTGAATTGTTCTTTTTAGCAGGTGTTCATCAACAAGTCAATAGATCATAATGACTAGGAAGTATATTATAACACATATCCCAGTTGTTCATAGCACCATGCTCCTACTTAATGCCCCTAATTTATGTTCAACATCTAAAATGCTGGTAAACTATGGCTATATGGAAGTAACTAGCAAACAGACATCCTCTCCACTAGAATTCCATGGTCAGAACTCCCTTCTGCTAAGTTTCATACCACTGCTGACCCCTTTCTCACTCTATTGAAGTTAAGAACAAGTTAATCTTCTAATGAAAAATATTGTGTAATCCAGTCTATAGAATTCTATGAGTAGGAAGAGGACATGTCAAAATATCAATGGGAAAAATAAGAAAAATAAAAAATGTTGCCCTAAACCTGCAACAAATATTGGTGAACTCAATAATTTTGTACATTACGGGCTTGTTTGGCTTTTAGAATCATTCAGCTATGTAATATTAAACTGAAGGTTTGCTGGCTCTGAAAATGTCCTTGTGTTTCCGGGAGTGCTGCCAGTCCTGAGCACTAGTTATTCTCTCATACACTATTTCTCACTTATAAATCAGGCACATTTCTTTCCATTGCTCCCACCCACTAAGATTATTGGTCCAAATAGGCAAGCCATCATCCTTTTCCAAGATGCACAATTACAAGTATCTCCATGACCTTTGTCCAATGGAAAAATGTGATTTCTTGTTCCTTTCACCCAAGATCATGAAAATATATTGGGACATTTGGTTCCCAGCCTTCTTTTCCTGCTTGATGAAGACTAGCAGTAACAAATATTATTTTTTTTAAATCCAATAAATGTCTAGACTTTTATAGCTCATGGTAGTCTATCATACACACTCTTTCCCAAATGGGTCATTGACTTTAGGAAGTGTTTTGGACCTGAGAGTTGGAACTTTACCATTCTGCAGTAGCAGAAATAGAAACATACACTGCTTTAAGATTTACAAAGAACTTTGTTATTATTATTCTATAAAGAAAATACTTTTCCTATCAGTCCAGAGAATGACTTTGGCATCATTCTCTCCCCATCTTGTGGATTTAAGAAATTTAGATCTTGAGGTTGCCCAAATCATTGCAAAATCGCCAAGCAAAAAGAGCTGGTGAGGTAAATTGGATTCCTACCCAACTGCTTATCTTGATGCCCCATCTTTGAAATAAGATTGAATTCTTTTGTTTGAGAGATATATAAGAATTCCACTACCTGGAAAGAAATCAAAGGAGTTATCTTTGAAGGGATCATAGAATGACAAAGCTGGAGTTAACTTTAGAAATCATTTAGTTCAATGCTCATTTCACAAGATAGAAAGTTTGAGGCTTAGAAAGAAGAAATGCTTTGTTTAGGATCATCCAACAGTGAGTAAAAAAGCCAGCCCTAGAAGTCAGGGGTCCTACCCTTAAATTCAGAGAATGGCATTAGCATCATTTTCTCCCTGTTTTGTGGATTTAAGAAATTTAGACCCTGAGATTCCTGAAATCTTTGCAGAATTACCAACCAAAAAGAGCTGCAAAGATAAACTGGATTCCTACCCAACTGCTTTCTGCTACATTTCCAGTGGCTAGAAAGTCTCATCAGTAGCTAGGACATCTACAGATATGTAGCACAGCATCATGAGAAGATTGCTGAATTTGAAGAGCTTGGTTCACGTGTTTAGATGTGTGACTGTAGAAAAGTTGTCATATCTCCCTGAGGTCATTTCCTCATCTGTACAATGGGGAAGATTTGCAGTATCCTCTCACAGGTTATTGGGGGATCAAATGAGTGCATGGACAGAAAGACTGGAAAATTTCTATTTTTCTTCCCCTTTCCAGATATGCTATTGACAAGAAGACCTTTGAACCTAATGTGGAACTAATAACCCAGAAATTAAGGGTCTCATGCTCTCTTGACTGATTTTGGTGGGCAATCTGGGCACCTATAATCCTCTAGTGATGGTCTGTGGCTATAGATCTACACTGTGACCACAATTTAGGATCAAAATGGTAGACAATTATATGGGCATAAGTGGGTTGTAGCACACTAATAAACAGTGTGATCTAATAGAAGAGATAGTGTGGTTTAGTGGATAGAGAGTTGGTCTTAGAGGTGGAAAACCTGAGTTTAAGTCCCACTTTGGATAATTTGCTCTTGAATGGATCACTTAACTTTTAGGTACTCAGACAATTCTCTGAGAGATCCTAAGTGGCAGAGAAAATTCCTCACCTGGAGCCACCAGACTGATGAAAGTACTCCAGAAGAGTGAGGCGTAAAACAAGGGGAAAGATGTCAGAGAAATGTGTGGTAGACTGGAAAAGAAGGAGTAACCAAGGGACACCCTCTACATGATGATGATGGTACCCAGATAATTAAGGCCCGGAGGAAAGCCACAGCATATTAATGGTCCTCCTATAGAAACACTGATGGATTCCTACATGACATATTGGAGAAATATGTACATCAGCAAGATCACAGATTCATAGCATTCTATTGACAGAGCTGACCCCAGACAAAACCATGTGGAATATGTGTCATTGCATGAACTTAAATGTAGTCTGCATTCTCAGCTCCCTCCCTCTCAAAAGCCGAGTACTTTCAGGATAGATTCCTAGTAGTTCCAAATACACTTTCCCCTGGTATCTCATCCAGAACTGCTCCTTATTCCACCTTTCTGTCTCTCTCTGTGTATTTTTCCATGTCTTTTTCTCTGTTTCTATCCCTCTCTGTAAGAAATCAACCAGTAGAAAAGAACTAAGATTTTTTTTTACGTGGCCCACCATATGAACACCCCAACTCCTCCCAAGGTGAAGGTAGCTCTCTGACAAGAGCCTGACATCCAAACTATGCTCTCCTTGGCCTCCTCAGGATATGAACACTAACTCCTGCCAGGCCTTGGAAGGCTGTTTCCACTTGTGACACCAGTGATAACTATATATTTGTGAAAATATGCGACTATGTCCAGAAATAATAGCCAAAGGGGAACTTGGCTAGGAAGAGGATGTCTTCGTGTGTCAAAAATCCTTTCTCTGTAATCCAAATCACATAGCACAAACGTGACTTTTCTCCAGAGAGCTGAACTGTTCACTCAGGAGAAGTCCCTGAGGGAGTCAGGGAAGAATAATTTCCAAGTTATCTAACTGTCAGGGGTCACAAAAGTGTTTCCCCCCAAAAAACCAGGGGGAGCTCTTTCCCAAGGATTTGATAGTTCTGGGCTTACCCTGCCTTCTCCCTTTAATATTGGGATTTCAACCAACTGCTCTACATAGCACTTGTGTAGCTATAAATAAATATCATATTCAGCCATTTAAGGGAAAGCTGTGGTTTAATGGCTAAAAGGCCAGAGTTCAAATCCCATGTCTGACAAATAATAGCTGTATGAGCAATTGTAAATTGTGTAACCTCTCAGGACTACAAAGAAGTCTCTGACTATCTGAAGGACAAAGGAGTTGCCAATTGATAGCTGGGGAAGAGTAAGGTATGGAAGAATGAGTTTCCACACTGAATGTTCTCCCCGTGTATAAAGTCACACAGCTCTGGGCAAAATAATAACAATAACAATCCATAAATGGTTGCACTTAACCAAGCTGTTAATCATTAGTTTTCATTATCAAATAAGATAATATATGTAAAGTGCTTTGTAAGTTATGAAGTACTACATAAAATTATAGCTATTATTAATAATAAATATGATATGTATATAAAACACTAAAGAAGGTACTCTAAAGGCATTGCTGAACTGGCTGCATTGGAGATGCTTAATAGTGGAGGACAAAGATCAGTGCACTTAGAATTATTTCTGCCATTTACCAGCTTGAAGATTTTGGGCAAGGCCAGCTAGCCTCTGTAAGCCTCAGTTGGCAGCTAAGTGGTGCAGTGAATGGAGCAGCAGTCTAAAGTCTGTGTTTGTATGCTTACTAGCATCTACTAGTACTACCACTGGTCACACAGTGACCTCCCAGGCAGTTTAGAAATTGGCAACCAAATCCTTCATGTGTTCCCTGCATCATATGGTCACTTGGTTGGGCACAATGAGACCCTCGGCTCTGAAAATTCCACCATAGACACCCATGCCCTGTGTTTCCAAAGCAAATATTCCAGAGTCCCACACTTGAACCATCTGTTTCACATTTTGAGGGAGAGTCCCACACACCAGTGTTAAGAAAGTCTGAGCCAGCTCCACTGAAGGGGGACGGGGAGGGGAGGAGAGGAAAAGAAAGAGAAATAACAACACAAAAACATCTTCCTAAAACCAAAAACTACTAATCCTCCTCATTTCTCTGATGCTTTGGCTGGAGTCACTGGTTGCAGTTGAGCCAGCTAAGTAAGTCCTGGTCATTCTCACAGTTTCTATGAACAGATACTACACCCATTTATCACAGTCTCTGAACCAAAAGCCCTAACCAGAAGATGGCAGAAACTTTGTGTTTATTTTAAGAAAAACCTAATTCACATCATGTCATTTATGTCTAAAAATGTCAAGAACCACAATCCTTGATAGTCTGAGGAAATGAGGCATCAGAGAATGAGGTTTTAGGTGTGTATGTAAGGTAGGGAGAGTGGAAGTAGAGGAAAGTAAAAGTAGTAGAAAAATCAGGTTTTTAGGGTTCTCAGAAATTAAAGGCAAGGGAAGGCAGCCCAATTGCTCTGTGGTCTTTTATAATTGTCCTTCACAGGGTGCGATGCCATAGGGAATGCCTTTCAGGCATTTTTTTTTTTTTTTTTTTTTGTTAGGCAGGTCTCTGTTGTGTTAAGGTTCATTAATCTGCCTGCCACTGGGCCTCTGTGAAAAAAGGAAATTGTTTCACACTTGCTGAAAGACAAGGCTTATAAGAATCCAGAGGCAGGGAAGGGAAAGGGGAAGGGGAGAAAAATCAGATTAGAGGGCAACACTTGCTGTGGATAGATGGGTTCGGGGCAACTATGTCACCCCTAGGAGTTGCAGGGCCAGCAGGGACAATATTGTCCCCAGGACAACTTTGGAAAACATGCTTCTAAATCATTAATTAGCCCCAATCATGGAGGTGGCTGTACTTCGTCTAGGGTGAGAACTTGGGACTGAAACAATCACTGCCTGTTTCCTGACAGAGAGGACAAATGGAGGAAGTGGGAGTGGGGGGAGGAGGTGGGGTGTCCATTACCATAAAGCAAGGTGCTTAAAGGGAAGAAGAAATATCAACTATAAACTATCACGATTAATCTTTTAAAGAGACTCTTTAAAGATAAGAAAAAAATACTCAATTCTCAAAAAATTAAGGTTGAAAACTTTTTTCAGGTCAATTATTATAATGATTTCCCATTCTTATCAACAATGAATTCAATAGAGTTCATATAGAAATTGTACTGGGACAAGTCACCAGTCTACTATTATTCTTTTATGTTTAATATTCAAAGGACTATTATTTGAGCAGATAAAATGATGCATGCTTTCTGTAATTGAAGAAAATCTTGGGGTATGGGCTCAACTTCTAAAGACTTACTGAAAGCATTTTTGGGACAGCTCCTTTGCCAGAGAAGATGATGCAGACTATGCATACTTATGAGTTCCCATCATATTAAAGTTGAGATCAGGATATGTGCTTTCATTTATTTCTCTGTCTATATCTTCACTACCCTTTTCATATTCCTCTAAATCCTGCTCTTCCACTTCCCCCTCCTTTTTTTTGCTACCATTAAAGAAAAGTTGATTGAGTAAAGGAGAAAGAATTTCCCTGGTTTTGAACTTGTATCATAGTTATAGTCTGTATCACACATCTGTGGTCTTAATCATATAAGATCTAGTATTGCTCTTTTTTCTCCATGATTGCTCATTTTCCCAACTCAACGGTAAGCTCCTTAAGGGTAGGAATCACCAGATTAATCTCCTTATATATCCTCCACAATAACCTTGCATGCTGTAAGACAAACAGATAACTAGAATAGATCTATACTAAATAGGATATTACTGAAATCACAATTGCATTAACATATCCAAGTATGGGTTCCCAATGGTCAAGGAATTCTTTTTCAGGTAAAGATTGGACTAGACAGTTGATAACATTTCTTCTATCTATGAAATTCTACTATCTATATCTATATTTATATAGATATAGATATAGCCTTAGTTAAGGAATACAGGTAGAACATCATCATGATGCTCAACCAATTTTCATGACTAAACCATCTTTGGTTCTTCAAAAAATACAAAGAAAAGTCCCATTTAGTTCATACTGTGTTAATCTGGAATTTGTGACAACTCCAAAGGGGATGATAGAAACTCAGATCAGCTTAATAAATCCATTCTTCATAAATTGTGCAGAAATCTAATGTAAATAAGATTGAAAAGGAAGAATGCTTTAAAAATTCATAGATCCAGTTATCTTCAAGCAGCCTAAAGCATTTTAGAATTGCCAGTCTATGCAATCAGTTGATGTGCTAATTATAATTCGTTTTTACCTATTCATTAAAGCAGGTCTCCCAAGACACTGCTTTAATGCCTTTAATGTCATTGCCTCTACTGGGTTGTCTAATTCAGTTTGAGTCAATAAATGTACTTGAAATAATTAGAAATATATTGTTATGTGTATTCTATTGCTTGAACTATTTACTAATTGATTATTCACTTTAATGTCACTTTTAATAGCCATCTTACTTTAAAAGTTTCTCATAGAGTTTTGCATTTAGCTATGTAGACAGATTAGTTAATTTCCCTCAGCCTTGGTTTCCTCATCTGTAAAATCAGGATATTACTACTTTTGTTACCTACCTCATAGATTTGTTATGAGAATAAAATGGGATGTCTGTGAAAGTGCTTAGTAACTTTAAAAAGCTATATAAACATGAGCTTTTATTATTATTCCATCTGGGTTTGTTCTTTTTCCCTATAAAATTGTAAGCTTCTAACTAAATGAGAGAGATCATGTTTACTTTTTTATCTCCCTGTGGTATTGAGGAGCACACCAAAGCCCAAAATGGGCTTTTTTCTCCACCAGTAAGCCTACTTATGGAGTTTTTATCCACCATCACTTGTCTTGTTTATGAGGGTCCCCCAAGCTCCAGAGTTACCATTCAGGGCAATTACTCCATTTTCCCCACTTTCCCTTTTCCCTCAAATATACAGGCACAGCTTGACAAGTAAGCCAGCTTCTTGGGTATTTGAAGGGGATTTACCATGAAACAATATTAAACTAATATACAAAAGAGAGGAAGAGATTTAAATACATTAAATATGAAAATGTTAAATAGTTCATAGTTTATACAGATTCTTAAAGTTTAATAATAATAGATGACCCCAAAAGAGACTTTGTGCAATTTTAGGCTATTAAAACTTAAAGTCATTAAAACTATTAAAGCTTGAAACACAAGGAAGACTTTTGGGTACATTGTAAGTTGCTTTAAAGTTTACAAAGACATTTACATAATATTATTCTGGTGGATCTCACTATTTTTTTAATGTAGGTAATTCAAGAATTGCTATCCCCGTGTTATACAGATGATGAGAACAATCATAAATGGATGAGGAAGGTCTAACAATCCAAGTTCAGTTTTCTTTCTCTGATACTATGCTTCCTTTTTCTCATCCAGCTATAATAAATCTGCCATTGACTTTGCTGCCCTCTAAGTATTCTTCTTCTCATTCTGAGGCTTGATATCATCAACTTGAATTCCACAGGATAACATTGGCCAACAAGAGCTGCCCCTCAAAGTTCTCTAGATGATTTTTTAAATTCTCAATAAATTCTTGAGGCCTAATAATATTACAACAAACTAAAAAATAGTTAAGAAGAAAATTCAATCCAATATTCATTAAGTTCTAGCAATATGCACTCACTATTTACATTGTTTTATCACTGGGGATAAAAACAGGTTCTATTCTCAGATATCTTACATCCTACTAGACCATTTTGCTCTCCAGAAAAAAACACAAGAGACTAATATCTAATATAGTATACCATACTATAAACACATGAAAGAGCGGGGAAGTATCTTTGACAACTGTTAATAGAAGAAATTTTCATGACCAAATAAAAGATAAAGAGGATTTAAAAAAAAAAAAAAAGATAAAAAAGGGAAGTTTTTGAACATAAAAAACCAGTAAATGTTTTAAAAGAGAAACAAGTCACTTGAGAGGGGAAAATCTAATAGATTTCTCTGGTAACAACTTAATTTCTAATATATATATATATATATATGGAACTAATTTAAATTTATAAGAATAAGAGGCATTCCTCAATAGTAATTGGTCAAATAATATGAATAGATAGTATTAAATGAAAAAAAAATCCAATCTTTTAACAAATATATATTTAAAAATTTCAAATTGCTAATGAAAAAATGTAAATCAGAGTAATTTATGTTCCAACAAACACTTATCAGATTAATAAAAATAACAAAGCCTATGCCAATTTTTAAAAAGCAGAATATGCCTGGGGGAGAGGGAAAGACATAGCCCAAACTGAGATATGAAAGAGTAACCAGAAAGCTAGGGTCAAGTCAATGAGATTATTACCACTTCAATAAAACCCAGAAGATTGGCAGAAGTCATAAAATAGAGAATAAGTCAAGAATTTCCAGAGGGAAAGAGATTTAAGGAAGATTTTTTGCCTCTGGGGCTAGTAAAGGAGACAAGCAGCACAAAGCATCTGCTCACTTGAGGGGGGGTCGATTATGATAGGGTAGAGACTGGTTTGAATTCGAGGGCCTCTTCCAATTCCTCTATAATTCCAGGTCATATAGTGGCTCCTGTAATAACTAATTGTTGTTACTAACAGCAGGTATGCCTTCCACATCACAACTTTCCTTATTTCAATATATATCAAGTCAGCATAAGAATTTAAATGAGAATTTTTTTTTTTTTGCAATTTTGCAGGAGATGTCACATGAAAGCCAACGGATGACATAGAACCTATGACCAAATACTTAACCCAAATTTTACTATAAGGTTCTGTAAACACATCTTAAAAGGAAAAAAAAATTCAGACTTCTTCTCTGGTATGACCTGAGGGCCTAAAAATTTTATGTGGATTTTCTAGATCATGGGGACACTGACCCCTAACCCCTGTGATATGGAAGGGATATTTGATAAATGATCTTGTTTCTACATTTTGGAAGGATTGCAAAGATTATCAAATATCCTCTAAATCCAGGACTTAGAGGGCAAAGCCCCAGTTGCCTCATCCTCATTGCTGTTTGAGAGGAGTGGTTAATGGTGTAAGCCACTATGAAGGGAAAAGCACAAATTCTCAATAAATAACAATCTGTGTTACATGATTGCAATCTTCAGACAGTCTTCTTTTATGGCTAATTGGCCAAACTGCATTCTCCATAGGGTTCTTCTGTTTTCTTATATGTAAAAATGGGGATCATAGCATATGTACTGCTTAACTAACTTTGAGGGATATCTGGAAAAAAGGGCTCTGTATAGTGTTATTTTAAAAATATATGTTACAGTAGGTAAAGAACAGGCTTTGAAGCCAAGAAAACCTGGGGTCAAGAACCCCCTGACAAATACTGACTATGTGACTATGAGCACATTACTTGGTACTCTAAACAATTCTCTAAGACCTGCAAAAAAAGTTCCAACTTGGATTGGTAAAGTGAGTTTACCCACCTAGGAGTTTCTTAGACCAATAAAATTGCAAGATCATTTCCTATCCCTATTTCTACTATTATTATTATCATTGCCTAGAGGTTACATGACAACCAAAATCACACACCCAATATGTGTCAGAGGTGGAATTTGAAAGCTAAGTTTTCTTAACTCTAGGCTAACTCTCTAGTCACAAAGGAGGAACTAACTTTCATTGGCAAGAAAGGGGGAAAGAATGAGCATTTGTAAGACCCCTACTGTGTGCAAGCATTATGCTAAGCATTTTACATACATCTATTTGAAGCTCACCAGTAAGTGCTATTGTTAATCTCATTTTACAGTTGAGAAAGTGAAGTATCTAAGGTAGGATTTTAACTCAGTCTTCCTGACTCAACCCAGTGCCCTATCCACTGTGCTACCAATTGTCTCTCTGATAAAGTTCCTACCAGGGAGCTGCTGACTTGGATGAATTAATAGATTCTAGAGATGATTATTATTCTGCCAATGCCTAAGAACTGGCAAACTTTGGCATATACATAAAAGGTGCCATTTAAGATTATTTTTGGCAGTACTTTGCTTAGGGTAGAAGGATGAGGCAACTGTGTCACCGAGTCCCTTCAACTATCTATCCCTACTTCAGGGTGCTTGAATTTCCCTTAATCTCTAACCCCTACCTGCAAGATAATAGACAAATGCAGTTTGGCCAGTTATTTTAGAAATCCCTATCCCTGCCAATCCCTACATATACAAATGTCCACTTTCTCTAGTTCAGATTTTGTCCTGGGTGAGTTTCCTAGAGGAGACCTTCGTTATCTAAACATGCTAATCATCTGCCTCTTCTTCCAGCTCTCTTCACAGGACTTAGCTCATCTTTCAACAAGGTAGTGTTTCTTTTGTCTTTCTCCAAGGTACAAGAAAGAACATGAGGTGCCCAGATGTAGCTAGGGGCTTAGGTTACACAGAGAACTGGATGGTGCGTGTGGTTCCTTGCTCATCTCCAGATTTTTTTTTCCACTCAGTCCCAGAATTTGATGATTGCTACAGGCCAGATGATCATAGACATGCCCCATCATTATGCCTTTTCACCCTGACTCACCATAGACCCAACCAAGACAGAATATTTAATTTCCTCATCACTATGGGGCCCCTGGTCCCTGAGATACTTGACTGATTGGGAAATGAACATCAGGTCCTTTGTTTCTTTGCAACATGCCATGATTAATTCATCTTTAACTCATGCCCCGCTATACAAGCTGGAATAGTCTTCATTCATATGGGAAAGAAAAAGATAATGAGGGAAGGAAGGAAGGAAGGAAGGAAGGAAGGAAGGAAGGAAGGAAGGAAGGAAGGAAGGAAGGAAGGAAGGAAGGAAGGAAGGAAGGAAGGAAGGAAGGAAGGAAGGAAGGAAGGAAGGAAGGAAGGAAGGAAGGAAGAGAGGGAGGGAGGGAGAGAGGGAGGGAGGGAGGGAGGGAGGAAAAAAGGAAGGAGGGAGGGAGGGAGAAAGGAAGGAAGGAAGGAAAGAAGGAAGGAAGAAAGGAAGGGGGAGGGAGGAGAAGGGAGGATCGAAGAAAAGAGAGGAAGACAAGAATAATTCCTATTTTTTTTCTTTCCTATGGCCCCTCCTGGCTCCACTGAAATGGTCCTTTCCCTTCTGAAGCTCACTAAATATCCTATGAGTATACCTGACTTAATGTAAATAAATCAGTCTATCTGGAACTCTAGGAAGAAACATCAGCATTTGTTTAAAAGGGTAAGATGTCCATAAAATATATGTAAATGCTAAATTTGGAAATAAATAACAAAAAATAAACAATCCACAAAACTTCCATTTTCAAATGAACCACGAACCCATAAGCAGTTTAAAAAAAAAAAGGTTCTCTTGCACAGACATGTCTTTTAGGATCTTCTATTTGAGATCTTGGAGGGCAGATCCTTGACTTGGACCTATGATGTTACTGCTATAGGCAGGGATGTTCTAGGACATAATTAACTACCTTGGGTGCAGGAGGAAGGTGGGTGGGTTTGTGAGTGAAAAGGAGAGAGAAGGGGGGAGGCATCTATAACATACTTTTAACTTTAATCTGCATTACTAACATTTTCTCCATCACTTTCTCAAGTCTAGACAATCAGCAAAACAATAAATCAAGTCCTGAGTGGTAGTGTTTGCTGATTTAAGTGACTTTGTCCAAGACTATACTGCCAGGAGGCAGGACTAGATCCCAAATGTTCCTGGCCCCAAGGCCAGCTCTCTGCTCTATCACGTTTGCCTCTGATCCTTTAGCAGGATGTCTCATTATTAGCAGTGATAACAATGATCAAGCTCTAACCTTAAAGGAACCATACTTTCCCAAATTCTTTCACTTTTCTTTTCTCATATAACCTCACATTCAATAAAGCAGGCTACAATCATACTAAGAATTATTATGATTCTCATTTATAAAATGCCACAAAATGCTTTTAAATATTTTCTCTCCTTTAGGCCTTACATGCTAAATTGGCAAGAATAATACATGGTGGGAAGATAAGACAATAAGTATTTCTTTAAGGTTCACTGTGTACCAGAAATTGCCTAAGAACTTTCCAATTATTATTTCATTTGAGAAAACCCTTATTCGACAATTTATAGATATAAGGTGACAAGATTAGCTAGTGAGGCAGCCAGATTCCACCTAAACCTGGTCAGAAGGACCTGAGTTCAAATTTGAACTCACACATTTCATACTTACTAGGTGGCCCTGTGACGCTGGGCAAGTCACTCAATCCTAATTGTCACACACACACACACACACACACACACACACACACGCATAAAGAGTAGCTTGTGAGTAATGTTGTCAGGACTTGAACCCAGACTTGCTGCCTCCTTTGACTATACCTTGATGGTTATTGTCTCCATTTTGTTTGGGGAGAGAGTATGATTTTAGTTTTATTTTTTAAATAATAGCTTTTTATTTTCAAAATACATCCAAAGATAGTTTTCAACATTCACACTTGCAAAATCTTGTATACCAAATTTTTCTTCCTCCCTTCTCGCATCCCCCTTTAGACAGCAAGTAATCCAATATAGGTTAAACAAATGCAATTATATATATATATATATATATATATATATATATATATATATATATATATATATATATATATATATATATTTAATATGTGTGTATACATATACATATATTTATATATACAGATACATGTGTGTATATATACATGTATATCCACATTTATTATGCTACACAAGAAAATCAGATCAAAAATGAAAAAAAAATGAGAAAGAAAAAAAGGCAAACAAACAACAACAAAAAGGTGGAAATACTATGTTGTGATCCACATTTAGTTCCCACAACCTCTCTCTGGATTTAGATGGCTCTCTCCATCATAAATCAGTTGGAATTGGCCTGAATCACCTCATTGTTGAAAAGAGCCATATCCATTAAAATTGATCATCACATAATCTTGTTGTTGCTATGTACAGTGATCTCCTGACTTCTGCTCACTTCATTTAGCATCGGTTCATGTAAGTCCTTCCAGGCCTTTCTGAAATCATCCTCCTGATCGTTTCTTTTACAACAATAATATTCCATAATATTCATATACCACAATTTATTCAGCCATTCTCCAATCAATGGGCATCCACTCAGTTTCCAGTTCCTTGTCACTACAAAAAAGAATGCTATTTGCATTCACGAGTCCTTTTCTTTTTTTATGATTTCTTTGGGATACGGACTCAGTAGAGACACTACTGGATCAAAGGATATGCACAGTTTGATAGCCCTTTGTGCCCCCATTTTACAAATAAGGACAATGAAGGACAAAAAATTGTGACTTGCTCAGTGCATACAACTCATTGCTAACAGAACCGGTCAGAATTCAGGTTCCTTGATTCTCAGCCCTGGGATTTTTCTGCAAGTACATTTTACCAGGTAATTTGAAACAAAGCAAATCCCTTTCCCATCCATGCTCAGTTATACCCCCATCTTACAGGTGAATAAACTGAGACAAAAAGGTCAACCACTGTCTGATATAATTCAGAGAAATAGTTAGCCAAGACAGAAATAGAAACAAATTCCTAAGCCAGACATGGAACATTTGCTCTACTGTCTATAGGGCATAGGATGTTTTTCCATCCGCATGCCTAATTGGAATGTGACTCCCATGGAGAAGGGATAAGAATAGCACATTCTTTCTTTCTGTTTCACTGTCTCTGGGAAGAAAACATAAATATACAAGCTATATACTTTCCAACATTGTAAACTTTGTTTCAGAAAGTTCACAAAAATCTTTCATTTCCATTCAAATTTCAAAATTATTTTTCTCCTTGGTTTAGCAGGGTAATCAACTTGGTGATTTTTTTTTTCTTAGAATGTTACCCTACAGATTAGGAAAACAGATAAGGAAACAGTAAACTGTGTCAGATCTAGGCTATATATAGACTTTATATCACATCAGAGATTATAGGACAAAAAGAAACAAAAAATTACACCACCAACATTGAAATGAATCACTTGTTGTTCATCCTTTATTTCCCAAGAGGACTGATGACATCACAGGGTGATGTCTTGACTCCTGTATAAATTGGATTTAAGTGACTTAGAGTAGCACAAAGTCATGAGCCTTACTTTTTTTTTTTTTTTTTTGCTGAGGTAATTGGGGTTAAGTGACTTGCCCAGGGTCACACAGATAGGAAGTGTTAAGTGTCTGAGGTCAGATTTGAACTCAGATCCTCCTGAATTCAGGGCTGGTGCTCTATCCACTGCACCCCCTAGCTGCCCTTAGCCTTACTCTCTCTCTTCCAGAGTCATTGAAGTCCAATGGCAATACAAAAGTCAGGAAGATTGGTGACAGCCCAGGATGCAGTGGATGACTTTGGCATTTTCAATGTCTGATTAAGCTCTAAGTGTCTGCTTCTACCATTTTTGTGCAAGTTATGTACAGATTGTTCTCATCTGCCCATACCATCCAAGAAAGTCTTCCCATGCTTAGGGTAGACATTCCCCCTAACTTACTGATGGGTCTCGGTTACCCTCAACCTGATTTAGTGCATCTGCCAAGATGGCTTACCAGGTTGTGGCCTTTGTGCTGCTCTTTTAGGCTGTTTCTATATATAAGGCAGAATTCAACCTAACCCATTTTGCCTATTCTATTGAATTGATCCATTTTTGCTGCCTTATCCAATATAACATGATTTAGAGAGATCACCAAGCTTAGCCTTATCACCAATAGAAAGTCTGATTAGTTCAGACTGAAATTGACCATCAGAATGAGTGAGAAAGACTTCACACACTAAATAAGAGGATATGATGTCCATGACTTCATAAAACCAACCATGTAGATAATCAGTTTAATAATATAGAAATCAGTCCCTGAGGTGGCCAAAGTAAGTTTGGCCCAAATCGATTAACTCAGTGACCATAAACATGAAATTATATCAATTATATTATCACCAAGACTTAAAAAACCAGGCTGACTGGAACAAATAATTCCCAACCTTAAAAAGAGCAATGGTACATCTGATCTGAAATTCTTTCCATTACAGAAACCACCCCTGATTGAAAATATCCTAAAACTCCTTGATATGTTGGTAATTCTTTGTCTCCTAGAATATTTTTAGCTTTAGACACAAATTAAGATGTTTTCACTCTGCTATGGTGGGGGGAGATAAAGGATGGAAAGTACAATAGAAAAGGAATAAAGGGAATCCGTTCTTGGCTCTGCCAGAAATAGCCAACATAACCCTATAAAAGTCATTTTCCCTATATGAACCCTCATTTCCTCATTTGTAAGACTGATCTGGCAACGACATATAACCATAGACTCTTGGGAAGCATGATTCAATTACTAACCCTATTTGGGAATCTCTTCCACTGTATCTGTACCAAAGAGACATTTGATCTCTGCTTAAACACTTCCAATATGAAAACTGGTACAATAGGAGATATAGTATGTTCTATATAGTAGGAGAAGTGCAAGATGTAGAGTCAGGGAAGATATGCAGCTCCTCTGGGCGGGGGGGGGGAGGAGAAACAAACTACCTAACTGCTTTAAGCCTCAGTTTCCCTATCTGTAAAATGGGGATAAGAATATCTAAAGTATACTTAGAGAGCTGTTGTGGAGACTAGATGAGATAATGTTTACATGCTTAATAGACCTTAAAATACAATATAATTGTCATCTCTGATTATTCTAGTGGAAGGGAACTTATTCCCTTCAAATCAGTCCATTCTAGTTTAAGACAATCTAGCTAGGAGTAGGTTCTTTTGATTTGGAGCCAAAATTCTCATTCCTTGAACATCAGCCCAAGCTCTAGCGTTCAGTAGAAGGTTAATCCCTCTTCCACATGACAGCCGCACTGCAGATTTGTAAAGGTGGCTTCTTTAGCCTCATCTCCATTTTCTCTTCTCCAGGCTAACCATTTCTAGTTCCTTCAAAAATTCCTCATTTGTCACAGCTTCAAGTTCCCTTGCCATCCTGGAACAAATCCATGGGGGTTGTGTGGGGAGGACAGTGGGGAGAAACTAGTCTGACTAGAACAAATAAATTCTACTGGGGAAGAATGAGAGCTAATCAAGGGGCCTAATTGTTAAAATATTTGCCTGGAAGATTAAGAAGAAAAATTGAGCTCATAGTAAAAGTGTCGTGAGGCTCAAATTAGATAATGGCTGTACAAGCCTTTGCAAATGTTGCTGTTGCTGTTGATGATGATGTTGTTGATAGTGATGGTGATGATGTTGGTGGTGATCATGATATTATTGATGGTGCTTTAATGATGCTCTTGTTGCTGTTAGTCTATAATCACCAGGTCTCCATTGGTGATAAAATCATTCCCTGAACCTTCTGCTGTACTCACTCTAGTAAGTTTAAGAAATGTTTAGAGAGTAGAGATTATAGTTTTTAAGTTTAATCTATGTAAATAATACTTTGTTAAATCCAGACAATCATGAAAATAATTAATCAAGGGCTGATATGTAGACATTCCTAATTTCTGAAGTATCAAAGTTCTCACTGAAAATGTAACTGTGGGCTCTTACGAGCCTGTTAATGTTGCCTCCAAGATACCCCTGGCTGATAGGCAGGTCTCGAGGCTAATAAAAGAAGTTATGGCAGGAGGTGTGTCAACTAATGGAGGTTTGGATAAAATCTAGGTACCTATAGCTGGTACATAGCTAGGTACCTTGCTGCCCACAGACAACTGTGATTTAAATTTTCTGGCCCCTATAAAACCTTAGAGTGCACCAAGCCAGCATATTGACTCTCTCCTTGAATCTATGCTTTTTGTAAATCTGGTTTTGTCCCTAATACTTCCTTCCTCCCCCATTTTCTTTTCTAAATATCAACCAGTATTACCCAAATCCAAATAATAACTTACTACTCTGCCATCTTGACTGACAAAACAATAAACTTGGAAGACCCCAGTGACCCTATTTTCCCCTGTTTCTAGAATAGGGGTTAGTTTGATCTGCACCCACAAATCCTATTCACTCCACTATGCAATCCAGGACAATTTTCATTACTGAGTTTATGTATAATAGTTATATAAGTCCATAGTGAGCTCTAGTCACACAATTCATGCTTTGGTGATGGTGGTGATGTCAATTGGATTGTGTATTTCTTCAAAGTAATATTCTGCTTTTACGTAGTACCTTATACCTTGCCTTATTTAAAGTTTCTAATAATCTTGAGAGGTAGATAAGGCAAATGTTAGAGATGAGGAAATTAACAACATTCAATGAGGTTGAAGTTGAGGTTGACCAAAGCTGAGAGGTTTTGGGACCTGAATCCAGATCTTTCAATTCTAAGAGTGGTCTTCTCTCCACTAGACGGAAAGGCTTCATTATCCCAAATATGGAGAAACAACTAAATCTGGCACTAGAAATCTCCTGCCACTCCAGAGGGAGATCCAGCTTTTCTGCTCCTTTATCATAGTGGCTGGTTCCTCTATTATTGTGGTTGTTGTTTAGTTGTTCAGTCATGTCTGACTCTATGTGATCCTATGGTCTTTATCCAAGGGGGTTTTGAGGCAAAGATACCAGTAACTGGCCATATCCTCCAGTGTGTCCCCATTTTAAAGATGAGGAACTGAGGCAAATAGAGTTATATGACTTGCCCATGGTTCTAGGAAAATGTCCTTTGTTATACTCTTGCTTAATTCACATTAGTAAATTAGGATCTCAAATGGTTTCACTTCAAGTAAGAATCTATAACCCTCAAAGACCTGCTGCTTACAGCAGACTATTTGCCTATGACAGAGCATGTTGACTCCATAATATGTCCTATTCAGAGAAAATGAATAAGAACTCCATGTCCTATGTTCTTAATTAATGATAATGACCATAAGGGAAAAAGGGACACTTAACTCACAACTGCAAGAGCCATAATCCTTGAGTCCCATCCAACATTCACATTGCAATATAACCCAAAGTTAGTGCCAAGGCTATAAGGAAGCACAAGGAAATAAGGTAACTCAATATATGTGAATATAGGATTTGGAGCTGAAAAGAACCTTATAGTTAATCTGATCTAGCTAATTTTTTAGATGAAGAAACTAAGGTGTTCAGAAAATGAGAGAGACTTGCTCTTATGTCACACAGCCAGGATTCAAATTCTTGTCTTCTGATTCAACCTTCAATATTCTTTTCTCTATATCAAAGCTTCTTAAACTGTTGGTTGCAACTCCATATGAGGTCATGTAACTGAAGGTAGTTGTCATGAAAAATTTGGCAAAGGTTTCTAAACACAACCAAAAATTAATTTAAAAATCAAACACGTAATGAATTTGAGATGTTTCCCACAGAGTTTGCCCATATTGCACCACGTAATTTCATTGCAACCTTGGTTCTGAACATGCATCATGTGCACTTTGTACTCTGCATGTAAGAATGCTGCCAGAAATACCTTGGCTCAAATTTGAGATAGAGCCACATATTTAAGGGATCATAAGTGGAAAATTTTTAAGAAGCCCTGTTCCATATCACACAACCTTCAATTCACCCACTGCCTCATATAGTTTCTGTACTTAAGATGAATGGGTAAGAATCGCTTTCTTTGATTCTACCATCATAGATGGAGCCAGGGACTTAAAGCTACTAGCTATATTTGATTAATAGTCTCTTCCTTAAAGTGTCCAGAAAAAAGGCAAAGGAAGAGTTGATTCTGGGAAAGAACATAACACAAACAAACTCAGGTTCAAGCCCAAGAACACTTCTTGCCCAGCACTGGACATTAACAATCATTCTGTCCTCCTAATTCAGAACAAAATACTAAGAAATAATTTAGACACTGAAAATCACAGGATCTTCAGGCATGAAAAACCATCCAAATTTACAGTTTGCTTTTTCAAATATATTGCTGATTTCTAGCTCAAAGTCCCATTTTTTGTCTTAAATCAGAGAGTTTTCCAGCTCTACCTTGTTAACACTACAGATACAATCTTCCCAGATACAATCACAAGAACCTTAAAGTAGATCCTGCAGATACTGCCTGCGGTTCAAAAACTGTATGTGGATAATAGAAGTGGGTAGAAGGATTTGAGGGGGAGACAGAAAGACAAATATGGATTTTTAAGAGAAGGGTCTTTTCATTCTTTAATAAATCAGCAACATTAAAACTCTGCCTAGGATCAAGAACTTGTATAAAGATGACGGTTCCTATCTTCCGGCAGTTAGAATCCAAAATGTAATTGAGATGTGTAGCTCTCAAGGGAAAACTCCTAGAAAGTTTTTTTTTTTTTTAAGAAAAGCCTCATCTACTGCAGCCCAGCCATATTACTCACATCTTAAAAGTCTGGTTGCCAATGCCAAAGAAATGAAAAAAAGAGAGATCATAATCAGAAAGGGAATATGGGTCTAAAAGCTAAAAAGGACAGAAGGGGATCTGAAGCATCATGATCTCTATCTATCCAGCCAAATGTCTTGCCAATCCTGCATAAAGAAACCATTCCTTGAAGATAACTTTGGTGAACCTCAAAGATCATCCGATCCGATGAATACTTGGCTAGTACAAGAATTTGCATAGTGAAGTTGGGGGGGGGGCAGGGTTGAGGAATGAATTAATGTTATTCTATGGAAGTTGGGGCAAGGAGATGGAAAGATAATAAATGTTTATAAAAATAAACTCTTTTAAAAATCTAATTTAGTCACTTTTCTCCATTTAGACTATTATGGGCAAAGGATTATCCTGTATCCAAAGTTAAACCAACTCAGGACAGAGATTCTACAGCTTACCTTGATTGCCTATCCCAATGTCAAATTACTTTCAAAAGACTAAAAATTATTTCTAATATCTAACCAAAGCTTCTCTTCAGTTGGTGTGATTCCACTTCATTTTCTCTTCTTGAATTGTTTTGATGAATTATCTCTTCCCCGGGCTTGGTTCTTTCACCTTCCTTCCAAGGACCCATTTTCCATTACTTGCATGTCTTTATGAAATGTGAGAACTAGAAGAGGCATTAAAAAGTCATCTAAATTCAATCTCTGCCTTTGTACTTTTCAGAGCCTTTTTGTAAAAATCTTCACAAGTCTCTAAAATAAGTAGGTTAGGCATTATCATTGACATTTTTCAGATGAAGAAGCTGAGGTTTTGAGAAGCTTATATGACTTCTACAAGGGCATAAGGTCAGTTTATTAAGAGCTGGGACTAGAACTCAGATTTCTTCTTTCGTAGTCCAGTGTTTCTTTCCATTGCCAATTTTGGTTGCTTTTTTTCTTAGCTAACTTAAGGTCCAGTATACCAAAAGCATCTCTTTCAGCTCCTTTACTACAGAGCTTCCCCAAATTTGGCTTTCTGTGCCAATCAGAATAATAGTTGGAAATGAACTGTGACCCATTATACTATTCTTAGGAGACAGCATCACAAACTCTATTTGAAAGTGTTATTTCTATGCTATGTTTGCAAGAACCTGTCTCAGAAGCCATGAATCAGGTCTAGTCCAGTTTCTATTGATAATTAGTTAGATAACTTTCCCTCTGGGGACCTTTGTTTCCCTGTTTCTAAAATGATGGGATTGGACCAGTTGGAGATTTCCAGGCTCCTTCCAACTCTAAAGTAGGATGATACTCTGACTTGGGATCCATTTCTTTGCTATATAAAGGAGGAAGAGATGAAGAAATAGGATCTTAGGAAGAGGAGAGAGGAAATCACAACCAGTCAATAATTTAACCAGAATTTATTAAGCATTTAATATGTTCTAAACAGTAGGCTAAATCCCCAGGATACAAACAAGAAGTGAAAACTCCCACAATGAGTTTTTCTTTTAATAGGAAGATGTCTATATTTAAAAGGTATATTAAAACAAGTGACCTTAAAGTGCTACCAAGTTGTGGGGGGAGGGAGTTGGGGAAGACAGAAAGAACTAAGAATGGCATCTTAAAGAAAGTAACATTTGAGTTAAGTCTTGAAGAAAGTCAAGGGTTTTAGTAGGAGAAAGCAAGGATGAAGAACTTTCCAGGCTCGGGGAATAGCTGGTGGAAGAACTGACAAAAACAGGAGGTGATATTTCATGTGTGAGGGGAAGCAAGTTGAGCAATAAGACTGGATCATAAAGTGTATGTAGAAGAGTAATCTGTAAGAAGACTGAAATAGAGGAATGGCCCAGATTGTGAAGAGTTTAAATTTTATTCTGGAGGAAATAGACAGTTATAAATGTTTACTTAAGAGGGAGGCAGTATCATCAAACCAAGTTTTAAAAAAACACTTTGGCAGATGAGTGGAGGATGAGTTGGAATGGAGAGAGTTAAAGCAAAGAAGGACTGATTACAACAAAATCATCAAAGTGAGAGGAAGTGAGGAGATGAAATAAGGTAGTGACTGTCAGTGGAAAGGAGGAATGTGGTGAAAATAAAAATGAAAGATATGAGGGATGATTAAGAATGACACCATTTTAAACATGCACAACTAAAAGCATAGTGGTACTTTTGTTAATTAAAAAGAGAGAGAGAGAGAGAGAGAGAGAGAGAGAGAGAGAGAGAGAGAGAGAGAGAGAGAGAGAGAGAGAGAGAGAGAGAGAAATTCAGAAGCACACTGGATTGGGTAGGAAGAGGAGGAAGGAGGAATGAATGGTGTTTTGGAAATATTGATATGAGATACCTATTGGACATACAATTTAAAATATCCAGTGGGCAATTTATGATTTGGAATTGGAATTTGGAGAGAGATTAGGATGAATGGAGTAGATAGATAGATAGATACACACATATATACATACATACATAGATGGATACATGAATAGATAGGATAGATGGATGGATAAAAGGAGGGAGGAAAGGGGAGAGAGACAGAGACAGAGAAAGAGAGAGAGAGAGAGAGAGAGAGAGAGAGAGAGAGAGAGAGAGAGAGAGAGAGAGAGAGAGAGGTGGAGGGAGACCTGAGATTCATCTATACAGAGATAACAATTGAACCCATGAGAACTGAGTTGCAGAGTAAGGTAATATAAAGATAAAGAGAAGACCCAGAACAGAGCCTTGGGGAATACCTGTGATACTGCTTATGACATAAATGAAGATTCATCAAGAAGCTTATGAAGTGGTCGGGTAGGCAGGGAGAACAAACAAGAGATCTGTCACATAAACTCATAGAAAAAAATTATATATATATATATATATATATATACATACAGGAGTATAATGTGATTATAGTGCTGCATCCTGTAGAGAGGTCAAGAAGAATGAGGGTTGAGATAAAAGTCATCACATTTGCCAAAAAGGAATTGGTGGCGATTTGGGAGAGAGTAATTTCAGTTATATAAGATGAGAAGCCAGATTGTATATATTTTAGAAGAGAGTAAGAAAATAAGAAAATTGAGTCATCGAATATAAATGGATTTTTCAGAGGGCATAACTGAGAAGGAGAGAAGAAATATGAATATTGGAGATTGTAGGACCTAGTGAGGGTTTCATTAAGACCTGGGGAGATTTGGCAGTTTGTAAGCAGTAAGAAAGTATTTATTAAGTGTCTACTATGTTCTAGATACTGTGCTAAGGGCTGGGTAACAAAGAAAAACAAAAACTGTTTCTTCTATCAAAAAACTCACATTCTTGTGAGGAAACAAACATGAAAATAACTAGTTTTATATAACATATATTCAAACATCAGTATGATAGTCAATGTTTAATAACCAGCTTTCCAAAATGAAAAAAAATACTTGTGACTCACTTCTAAGTTTAATCTAAATTACTAACATTTTCCCCAACACTTTCTTAAGTTTAAAAACCAACAAAGAAATGAATTGAATCCTGATTTGTCATTTTTGTTGATTTCTAAGGTATACACAATATACTGAAAATTTAATAATTGGCTCTCTTGAGCCTGTTCAAGCTGTCTCTAGCACATCCTTGTTATGATGAATAGAAAGGAAAGAACCATAGGTGGCATAAAGTTAAAAATTAGTTTTGTCTCCAAAAACACAATTGGGATATAATGGGACTCATCAGTAAGAAAAGTCACCCAGTAAAATAGTGAATTAATAATTTCTGGCACAGACTATCCTAGATAAGTATAAACCTTAGATGTCTCTGGAGCTTAGGTTAAGGTAAATCACATTGTGTTCCTCTCTTCCTCATTTTTATTCGTTCTCACCATCAACATTTTTGCCATTTTATTCATTCTAACTATTCATAACCATCAACAATAACAGGAACAAAAACTGTTTGAATGAAATAAGAATAAAACAGCAATCCTTTGGGGATATGTCAATTTTCATTATTTATAGTTGACTTTTAAAATGTGTATTCACTTTAATAAAAGCAACAAAAGCCTCTAGTTTGTTTACATGTCCCATGCTGAACTCATTTTTTTTATTTTTCTGGATTTTATTTCTGTTATTCTTCATATATATATATTATTTTTACATAATTATAGCTAGCATATATTTTTCTTTGATTCCGTTTTCTTCACCTGGAGTCTCTTCATATACATATCCATATATTTCTTTGTGTTCTTCAAATTTATCATTTCCATTATGTTCATTTGCTATAATATGTTGAGCTCTTCCCAATAGGTAGACACATGGGTTGTTTTCAGTCTTTTTGTTAGGAATAATGCTACTATTAATACTTATGAATAGATAGATCTTTTCTTTTTTATTTCCTAGCAATCACATTCTTATAGTATAGCAAGTCCTAGTAGTGGGATCCCTGGGTCAAGGTATAGAAACAAACTTGTAATTCTTATTGTATAATATTATATTGCTTTTCAAAAAAGTTGTCCTAATTTACAAATGCACCAGCAGCATACTGTCAACACTTTTAAGTAGATGAATTAGATTAGAATGAACATGTTCCCCTTGATGAGGGAAAAAGGCCATTATGAGGCACCAGAAAGCCTGGAAAGAGTATACAAAATGATAGAAGGGCAGTCCTGCCTGCTTTGCTTTATGATTATGGTAGGGTTATACTGAGAAAAAGGAAAATAATAGGTATATTGCATGCATATGAAGCCCAGGTTTTTCTCCACTACTTATTAGTCACTAACTTTGGGCTCATCCTCTTGGTCCGAGAAGTAATTCTTTCCTTTCTTCCTCAAAGTTTAAGCTTTGAGACAATTGTTTCAATCTAGATGGTGTTACATCTGATCCCTGGACTGAAAGTTCAGCATGGATTTCCATCTGTGGGGCCCTGTCATTCTGAGTCATTACATTGTATCTAGAATCTTTCATCACTTCATACTATGGGACCCACCTTCTCCTCTTCTGCCCCATACCTATCAAAATAGACCCTATTAAGTCAATTCTACTAATCCACTTTTCTCACCAGCTGCCCCCAAATAATGCAAATCCCTATCTTCCTGTTTTCCACTGCCTGTGTCCTGGGCCTGGTTCATCCCCCATTCTTCACCCCCTATTCCCAGGTGTAGTAAAAGGGTCCATTGTCTCTGTGGGTTATGGGAAATGCCTTATTTCCTCCCTGTTCAGGGACATGCCACTGTTAATAGGTTCAATATTTGATTAGCCACAGATGGAAATGTATTTCTAGAAACAAAGGATGCTGAATGATTTTTGGTCAGTGCTAGTATTCCTAAATCCCTGAAGTAACTCAGGCAAAGTAAATTAAGCTGAACCTAAAAGCAGTCAGTCTTTAGGATTAGTAGGTCTGCAAAGAGTGTAGGCTGAGTATGCTCTGAGAAGTGATCAGCAACCATACTTATAGACTTTATACAGTAATTTTTATCTCAATGGTCCTGTGATTAGGGGGGAGAAGTGGGAGAGAGTCAAGGCTCAAAGTATGACCTGTAATTTTCATGATGGAAATTTAAGATTTCAATAGTCCCTGAGAGATAGATGGTACAATTAATATTATACCATTTTATAGGTGAGGTCAATGAGACCATGAGGCTAGTACAGAGCTAAAGAGTACACCAGCTAGAATTTGAACCCAAGTTATAGCATTAGAGACTTAAAACAAGAGAATCTAATCCTTTCATGGTGCAGATGAAAACACAACTATAGGTGAAAGATAAAAGAGTAAAGCTAAGGAAGTAGCAAAAACAGGATTTTGACACCAGATTAAACACACTTTTCACAGATTGCATCTCAAAATTTAAGCTGCAAGATATATTGAATGGAGTTGGATTTAATTTCTTCAGAGTATTATAGCTCTGCTTTATTTATTCTTGAAATAGGGTTAGGAATTAACCAATCAGCAAGCATTTATGAAGTTAAATGCCTAAAAGACATTAATCCCAATAGAGGATATACATAAAAGAGGAACACATAAAATATACATAATATATGCAAAATGTATATGTTACATATGCATTATATATGCATGCATAAATACATAGTATGTTATATGTGACTATATATACATATAATATATATTTAAATATAAGATATATGTATATATAATTATACACATAATCTGTATTATACAAGGTGTTAATGGGAGGGAGCACATTCATGACTAAGAAGAATCAGAAAATGTAAATTTGTAGAAGAAGGCTTTGAATCTGGAAGGAGAGAATTCATTCCAGGCAAAGGTACTTCTGCCTTTGATATGGATGGAACAATAAACTGGTTTTACAGGACCTAGAGTGTGAAAAGTCATAATGTATAAAAAGGAAGAAGAAAAGGAAATAAGCATTTGTAGGGATGTATTATGTTCCAGGCATTGTAGTAGATATTTTTTTATAAGTATGATCTCATTTGATCATCACAACCCTGGGAAGTAGGTGCTATTATTATCCCCACATAATAGTTGGGGAAACTGAGGCAAATAGAGATTAAGTAACTTCCCCAGAGCCACATAACCAGTAAGTATCTGAGGCTGAATTTAAATTCAAGTCTCCCTGACTCCTGGAGGTAGGAGGATATACTAAATGACCTTCTATGACCTTTTCCAGTCCTGTGATTCTAGGATTCTTAAAAAGGGGAAACAGTGTGGCTCAAGGAATGAACAACAAAAACTTGTTCCAGGAAGCAGTTCCAAGCAGCAGAATATTTGAAGCTTGTTTTCCAGGAATTTCATTCAGAGAAGCCTAATTACAGTACATTTTAGCTAAACTCCTCTATCTCATGCAAACCACTGTCATGCAATAAAAAGGCTGTGGATAAAGGAAGCAAAATCTTCTTATGGTAGACAAATGCCTGACTTTCCCACATGAGCCCTATGTCCCTGACTGGAAGCCAAGTAAGAATCCAAGACTATCTTCCCAAAATTGTTCTCCCAGTACAGATGCTCTATACATCTTCCTTACATACTGCAATTGGCCTACAGGTTGCCGTATAGCAGAGAATGTCAAATGCAAAGACATGTGCCAAATGCAAAGACCTCCTGGCACATTAGGTCAATAATCCAGGGCAGAGACACAAGATTAAAAAAAGAATTGAAGAGAGGGAGAAGTTCTGGAGTTGCATCTTTATTGTGGGGAACTTCCAGGATGGAAATTTCTTCCTCCACTAATACAAGTTGAATAGGTCACACTGCCCATGTCCATAAAGCTAATATATGTCAGAAGCAGGACATGAACCTGGCTCTTCCTGAATCCCCATTGGTAGGTTATTATTCCTTACACTAGGGGCTCCTAACCCAGGCTATGGATATAAGGAGATAGAAGCAATAGTCAAATGGGTTTATAGAATCTAGGGTGAACATCTGTGCTATCATATTGAAATATTCCATGAGGGAAGTATGCATATTACACATTTCCTAACAGGTGATATACTCAAGATGAAAATAAGAGATATTCCCAGAAATGTCTGAAAGCATTAATAAAGGACTTACTACATGTCAGGTACTGTGCTAAGGTTCTAGAATGTAGGAATTTGTTTTGCTTAACTATGCATATTGGTTGCAAGGTTTAGTTTTCTTTTTTATTTGGGATTGGTGGGGGTGATAAAGAAAGCACCCAAGGATAGGACAGCTGAAAAATAGGAAAGAAAAATACAATCATTGAAGTATATTTTATTATTTTTATTAAAGCCTTTTATTTCCAAAACATATGGATGGATAATTTTTCAACATTGACCCTTCCAAAACCTTGTGTTCCAAATATTCCCCTCTTTCTCCCGCCCACTCCCCTAGATGGCAAGTGATCAAATATATATTAAACATGTTAAAATATATGCAAAATCCAATATATGTATATATACATACTATATATATATATATACATATTTATACAATTATCTTACTACACAAGAAAAATCAGATCAAAAAGGGATAAAATGAGAAAAAAAAATGCAAGCAAACAATAGCAAAAGTGAAAATGCTACTTAGGGATCCACACTCAGTTCCCATAGTCCTCTCTCTGAGTATAGATGGCTCTCTTCCTCACAAGATCACTGGTCTCAATCATCTCATTTTTGGAAAGAGTCACATCCATTAGAATTGATCATCGTATAATCTTGTTGTTGCCATGTATAATGATCTCCTGGTTCTGGTCACTTCACTCAGCATCAGTTCATGTAAGTGTCTCCAGGCCTCTCTTAAAATCATCCTGCTGATCATTTCTTATAGAACAATAATATTCCACAACATCCATATACCATAACTTATTCAGCCATTCTCCAAGTCATCCATTCAGTTTTAGTTTCTTGCCACTACAAAAAGGACTACCACAAACATTTTTGCACAGGTGGGTCCCTTTCCCTCCTTTAAGATCTCTTTGGGATATAAATCCAGTAGACACACTGCTAGATCAAAGTGTATGCACAGTTTGATAACTTTTTGAGCATAGTTCCCAATTGCTCTCCAGAATGGCTGGATTCACAGTTCCACCAACAATGCATCAGTGTCCCAGTTTTTCCACATTCCTTCCAACATTTGTCATTATTTTTTTCCTGTCATCTTTACCAATCTGAAAGGTGTGCAGTGATATCTCAGAGTTGTCTTAATTTGCATTTTTGTGATCAATAGTGATTTAGAGCACCTTTCATTGAAGTATTTTTAATACACTGAAGAGAATAAACAGAAGTCCAGAAAGCAATCACATGATGATTTTATTACATATTTATTTATTTTTTTTTTTTTAGATGGTGAAACTAAAGGATTTGCTTTTTTTATTAGATGCCAATCAAAGCGAACAAAATTTGATTCAAGCTCTTTTTTTTCCCTCCTGAAGTTATTTCTCAAAAAGATTGAGTCTATGCAGGAGCCAATCACTTCCCAGGTTCAGTGAGAGAAATCAATCAGCTTTTACGGAAAGGCGATGACAACTTCACGCGGGGCGAGAGATGGAGGAACTGACAAGAGCAGGGGGTGTGGCCACGGCACCTTCCTCCCCGCTCCCATCCCTGCGCCTAAGTCCCCGGCAGCTTAGGTAAAAAGGAAGCCAGTCTAGAGGGTGCTGGGGGGGAGGGGTAACTGATCTCCCCCGCCCCCCAGTGGGAGGAGAGAGATCACAAGCTTAACTTGAGAAGAGACTTCAAGGGTCCAACTCTCTTCAGAAGTGGCAAGTCTGAGATTATAGGGGAGTGCCAATCAAAATTTGAATCCAGGACTTTGGGGTCAGTATCCAGAAATCTTCCCGCCGCTGCTTCCGGAGAGAAAACCGGCCAGTCTCCTCCCAGTCTAGCAGAGAAACGCTGCGCAAGCCTCGGACCCTTTTTTTCTTTCCGTTCGTCACAGCCAGTACTTCCTCAGGCCTGGGGACAGATCGGCCACCGGCTGGGATCTCCCACAATCTTACAAATGCCCTCGATGGCCCCCTAAGCCGCGCAAGCCCAGAACTGGTCCCGATCCCCACCCCGGCCCCGGCCCAGTGGGTACCTTCGCCGCCGCCGCCACAGCTCTTATTACATATTTAAAAAACAAACTACATACAACAAAGACCCACAGTACAATTTTCTTTTCTTATTGTTTTATTATGTCAATGATGGTGTTAAGTTTAGAAAAAATATAATTTTAAATGTATTTCAATAGTACTTTTAATAAAAAGATGTTATGTAACAGTTTTCTTTATGAAAATTGTTCTATTTTATTTTGTTTTTTATATGTACATGCATAGCAAACTAAAATTTGTTTTCTTTCATAGTGAACAGGAGGGCTTACTGAAAGCTAAGGAGAATGGGAACGAAAGAAAATTAGAAGCTCCTTGCATTGCACCATATTGTTTGTCAAACTAACATAAGATGAACCTAATATTGACAAGATGCCTTCCTTCCCTCTTTTCTTCTCTCCTTTCCCTCCCTTTTTCTTGCCTTCCTTCCTTTCTTTCTCCCTTCCTTTCTTCCCTTCCTTCCTCTCTCCCTCCCTCCCTCCTTCCCTTCCTTCCTTCCTTCTTTCCTTCCTTCCTTCCTTCCTTCCTTCCTTCCTTCCTTCCTTCCTTCCTTCCTTCCTTCCTTCCTTCCTTCCTTCCTTCCTTCCTTCCTTCCTTCCTTCCTTCCTTCCTTCCTTCCTTCCTTCCTTCCTTCCTTCCTTCCTTTCTTTTTGCCATAGGAAGACTTTGAAGTTACTCTGTCAATCCACATTAAGATTGATGTACTTAGTCTACAAAGGAAAACTCTGTCTCCCTTCAGGGTATTAGTGATACCCCCAAGGAGTTAAGAGCCCTTCTAATGCTATTATTGGCTCAAGCCCCATTCTTGTGTATTCTCCCCAAATATGCTTACTTCTCCAGTAATATTTACCATTGCTGACTAGTATCTCCCTAGATCATTTAACCAGTTATCTTCTATTATCAATATGCAATTACCATCTATTAAATTTTATTTAAAAGGCTATTAACTGAGTCAATACAATAAAAATCAAAGTATAAAAATGTCCCCATAAATTGAGCACATTCTCCTTTCTGCCTCTCACTAAATAGCATAGGTTTAAGATCAATGTATTAGCTACAAACATTCCTCCCATCAACTTCACTACCAAAGACATAATAGCCAAAGACCAAGTTGCTTTCTTGGCTACATTTACCCTCAGGAAGAGAAAAGATGGCAGCAAAAACTTGGGACAATTCTTCCTGATTTCACACCAAGGAAGAGAGAGCCTGATTTTCTTCATTGGATCCTTTTGTGTACACTCTTCTTTCTGGCTCAGCAACCAATTAAGAGGTTTACACACACACACACACACACACACACACACACACACACACACACACACACACCACAGTAAACAGAAAGGAAATGGCCAAAGGAGACCCATGCATGCTCTGAATTAGAGAGAGGACTCCTCCAATGCATGTTATCACACACTTCCAGAAACTGGTTCACCAAATCCCTAACTTAGATTGGCATCAAACAGAACCCCCTGTATATGCTTGTGAGGACTGAGCTCCTATTTTACTTCCTTCTTTTTTCTTTTTATATTCAGAGAATTTTTACATAAATTATTTCTTTTGAAACTGGGTGGAGAGGACAAACCTTATGAAGTAAGCATTATTA
The DNA here is from genome assembly GCF_048593235.1 of Sminthopsis crassicaudata. Taxonomy (NCBI): domain Eukaryota; kingdom Metazoa; phylum Chordata; class Mammalia; order Dasyuromorphia; family Dasyuridae; genus Sminthopsis; species Sminthopsis crassicaudata. The sequence continues at coordinate 589,388,053 of NC_133618.1, read as the reverse complement.
TCTTCATTTTACAGATGAGGAAATTGAGTCTCAGAATTTAGTGAAATGATTTTCCTGGCCATTGGGCTAATAAACAGAAGTGACAATGTCACCTAAGCCTTCTGACTTATAGCCCAGTATCTTTGGCATTTAAGTCTTTTGCCTTTCTGATAATCTAAGATAGGAAATGATATATGCCCATGGATGATTCAGACAATAGGGGTTATGGGAGTTTAGAAAAGAAAGAAATCATTTTGTGGCATCATAGAAAGAGTGCTGAACCTGGAGTCAGAAGAACTAATTTTGATTTTCACCTTGAACAATTATTAGCTATGTGGCCTTAATCAAATTTCAACTACTCCAAACATCGTACTCTTCAACAGTAAAGTGTAGCCAATAACATTTATACTCCATGAAATAATATATTATAATAACATAATACAATAATATATAATAATATCCTATGCAACAATAATATATGATATAATATATGATAATATGTTATATTATAATCATGCAATATGATTATAATATGATATAACATCATGTAATTAATATAATATAATATAATAAAATTAATATAATATAATTAATATAATATAATACTGAAACTGGCCAGTTAGGTCCTCAGTGGATTAGTTACTAATACTCACAGATTGTAGATTTCTATTTGTCCTTTTTTTCTTGAAGAGGACATCAGGAAGGTGATGTCATGACTTGCAAGTACATTGGATTTAAGTGAAGCAAGACCATACAATGTCACCAATCTCACTGTCTCCTCTGGAGTCACTGGGGTCCAGGACCAAGATATAGATCAGGACAATTGGAGATGGCCTCCTGGTATGGTACATGAAATTTTATATCATAAATATTAGGAATTCTGAGAAAGAAAGGAAGAATTGTAAGATGTGAAGCTGGGGGAAGAAAACAGTATGGTGTGATGGAGAGAGGATATTGTGATCACTTCAGGGAAGTCTCTTGCTGTTCTCGTTCTGGAAGATCCCTCTATTCTTGAGGCCTTTTTCTCTGATTGGCTCCCTAACTCTCTGTTTTAAGGAAGAAACCCCGTGAACAGCCATGTCCATTGTTTCTTTCCTCTCTGTCTCATTCTTGACTCTCTGGACTTTTCTTTCCATCATACTTCTAGGTATAGATAACTCCTGTTCCTCCCTTCCCATTTTTTTGTAAAGGACTGTCTTTGTTTGTTTGTTTGTTTGTTTGTTTGTTTGTTTTTGTGTTCCCAGTGCTTAGAACAATGCCTGGAACACAGAAAGAACTTCACAAAAACTTGCTGATTTCCCTTGCCTAGACCTCAGTTTCCAAATCTGTAAAATGAAGCAGTTGTAAAATCACACCTCAGATCTTTTCAAGTTCTAAATCTTTCTGTGTATACCTGTATGTGTGTATGAAAGCTGAACCAAGAGAATATTATACAAAGACTTCCATGATGGTTGATGAACACCACATTAAAAGGCAGCTGAATTAGAACAAATTGCAGTGAAAAACCTTTCTTCCAGAAAACCAAGGATGAAATACACCATACACACTTTTCTACTTTTGATAAATAAATTGATTTCTACAGGAGTAGAATGTTATATATACACTACTAGATATGCTTGTTTTGTCAAGCATTTTTACTTAACTGTTTCTCTCTGTTCCAAGGGGAGTCTCAGTGATGAGGTATGTGTATTGTGTTGGGGGTACGGAAGGGAAAAGTACCTCAGGAAATAACTGTGAAAACAAAAGCTATCAATAAAAATAAGGAGGGGTGAGATTTATGAGTACAACTGAAATTAATTCCTTTCCATGGGAAGATACATTATGGTGTAGCTCAGAGTCTCACCTGGAAAGCCTAGGAAAACACTAGGGGTTTGTTCTTTTCCTCTAGAGGAGAGTATAAATAATTCTTTGCTTAAAAACTCAGGTATATTGTAGGATTGTGGAGGTCTTCACAATGAGTTTCTCCAAAAAGCTTTGACAGTTTCACTTTATTTCATTCTAAAAGAGATAATATAAAATGGGCACATGGGAGTGGTTCAAATTAACAACTGAAACAAAGTGAACAGCTGCATCCAAGGGGAAAAAAGAATTCTCTACTTTAGGCCAGATATTCCATTTCCAATTTAACATTTAATTTTGTGAAATATAGCTGAAAAGGAAGGTGGCATTTAAAGGGGGCAGGAACACTACTTCCCTACTCTATTCAGCACACACGACCAAATTAATTGGTCATTTATGTTTGAGTTTTCAACTCAATTGGAAATGTCTCAGGGTTAATGAAACTATTACATTTGAGTGGACTCCAGAGAAGAAAAAAATGGAAAGAGAAATGACAAAGGTATCCCTTATCTGTGGGGAACCTATCCAAGTAAAAGAGTTGGGGGCAAAGGGGAGTAGGGAGAGGAGAGTAAGAAGGAAGTTAGTCCCTTGGATTTCTTTCTTTCTTTTCTTCTTTCTTTTAATGATAATGACAACAATTATATTTCTCCATCTGGAATCCATTAGCCGTGATTATGATGGCTGACTCTTCTATCCTTATTACTATCTGGATTAGCTAACCCCATTAGGAATGGCATCCTTCCTCAGCTCTCTCTGCAAACACAGTTAGATGACTTCCTGTCATCCAGGCAGGGTCTCCTTCTTTCCCGTATTCATGCTCCAATGGAAACTACCTCACTCCGGCTCAATTACAAGAGCCCAATAGGTTCCTGTGCCCAGGGGACCTGCCTTTGCAGGTGTTTAAGGGAAAGAAAGGGGAGGGGGCAGCAGGAGAGTCAGCTGATCTGTTTGGTAATGAATCTTGCTTTCTCTCAATCAAACCCATGGCATGGAGCCTGTGTCTTGCAGGTGTTCTGAGAGGTCTGTAATCATCTTGGCCCTGTTTCCTCATCGCTTCATATGGCCAGCAGAGAAAATAAAGAGAGAATATTAAAGCAGTAGTTAGGATGGGGTCAGCAAAGTCTGATAGAGACATGTGGGACTGTGAATGGAATGCTTGCTCACTCCAATCCAGTTCACTGCTTTGTAGAATGTTCTTTTTCTCCAGCTGCCTCTGAGTTAGAAGTCAACAAGTGGTCACTATGGGGGCTCTCTTTGGCAGGAAACTCTGAGAAACCCATTAAGATTCTTGGATTTGGGGCTTTCCTCTACCCTCCCCTTTGACAGCCTTATTTCTGTTTTTCCCTCATGGCCTCATTCCCCCTCCTCATCCTATGTAGAATGTAATCATCATAGTTCAGGAAGGGGCCTCAGAGAACAGCCAATCCAACTGTCTCCTTTGGCCAATAAAGAAACTGAATCAATTTACACAATAACCAAAATAAAGGAAAACAGCACTGAAAAACCACAGAAAAACTCTAAGCTAATCAGGCATGATTCTTCTCTTCAGAGACCTGAAAGAAGAAAGCTTCCTTCCCTTAGGAGAAAGGCAATGGACTATAGATGTGGAATGAGTCATGAATTGCCAGATATGACCAATTTACTGATTTATTTTACTTTGCTATACTTTTCTGTTATGAGAGAGCATTCTATCAGATGACAGGGAAGTAAAATGGGAAGTGACAATAAGGTAAAAAGAGGAGGAGGAGAAGAGGAGGAGAAACTTCAAAAAAGGTACTTAAGAAAAAAAGTACAAAAGTCCAAAGCCTATCTTCTAATTGATAGCAGATTTGAAATCAAAACTCAAAAATATATATATATATATATATATTGTAGATGTTTTGCATTGTTATTTCATCACTGTGGACACCTGAGACTCCCCTGAGCTTTCCACAAAGAGAAATAGACCAGAAAGTAATATTTTCTTTAGGAAAAAAAGATAAAACAGCCATAAGCATACTCTAGTACATAAAATTATGTATCAAAATAAAGGAAGGCAAACAATTTTTATAATGAATTTGTTTAAATTATCAAACACTTAGTATATGCCAGGGGTTGTGCTATTGGGGGTAAGAATACAAAAAACAGGACTGTCTCTGCCCTTGAGGAGCTTAAATCCTAATGAGGAAAGGCAATAAATATATACAAAAGAATGGTAAGGAAGAATGTTTTTATGTAAGAAGTCATAAGGATGGAGAGCAGAATCATAGAGCGATTGACTGATCCATTCCTAGAGCAGTATTATTGATTTAATTACCTTCCCAGAATTAAAATTATAGATTTGATAGGTTATGGCATAACATAAAGAAGGCTAGAAGGTAAAATGGCAGATTTGAGTCTGGACTGAATATGGAGAATTCTAGCCTAACAGAGTGCCAGTTGGGAGTTCTGAGTTCTGGATCATGTAATACATCCAGGAATGTAAGATTGAGTGGGCCTCCTTCAGCTTCTTTGACAGTTGTTCTTCATGGAATTGAGCCATTGATGGTTTCTACAGAACTGAATTTACTGCTTTTCATGCAAGAGTCTGTAGGTGATTAGCAGCTACCATTCAATAAAGACTAATGGGTTTGCACGGGTACAGCAGAGTGGCTGAGTCTAGGGTTTCTGAGGCTAACACTGTAGCAGCCCAAGATTCCATTGGCCAGTGACTGAAGTGACCCTAAGGCCAGCCTTGTAGAAGTGATGCTGACCATGAAAAAGAGACAAGGACTGAGCTGCACAGAAGGAAGGACCCTGATTCTAAAGAAACCTCTTTAGCCAGTGAAGAAAAAAAAGTTGATTCCTTTGCTGCACTCTGATCCAGAACTGGAGTCCTGGATATATAATCACATCTGTGATTCCTTTTCCTTGACTTGCAAGAAATTCCTTTCATCACTCTTCTCTCTCCTCCCCATCCCATGTGCCTACACACACACACACACACACACACACACACACACACACAAATCTGGGAATGCAAGAAAGAAGAAATTCAGATGGTGAATAGAGAACAAACAGTTCCTTGTAGACATGCTTAACATTTCTCCTTTCATTTCCACTATATATTAAGTAAATTTATAATCATAATATTTGAGTGTCTAAGTATGAATATAGGTGGTCATAACCAAAGTGAGGAGAGCCATCACAGGTTCCTATAAATTTCATATTTTTTCACATTGTGAATTTCATTTTATCTCCCAAATAACTCTCAAACCAACTACTATGGATTTGAACTTAGTGTTGCCACTATTTGGGAGGAGGAGCCGAGGCTAGTCAAATCTAATTTCTCTCCTGACTCAGCTTCTGACAGTCCAGACTTCACTACCAGCTGCCATCTCACTCAGGAACCTGTGATCTTCTCAATCCAAAAATCCCTGAGCCCTTCTTCTCATTGATAAGTTCCTCCATGATCTTCATCTGGGGAGGCAGCTCAAGCAGGCCACCTTTCATTCCTTTCCTGGCTCTGCTTTTCTCTGGACTCTCTAAAAATGGTGTCACACAGATACCTAGTCTCAATCCCACTCACTTTTTGTTCCCTTTTATATGTTGTCTTTCCCCATTAAAGTGTAAGCTCCTAGAGGACTTTCTTTTTTGTTTGTATTTGTATCTCCAGTACTTAGCATAATTTCCTAGAACATGATAAGTACTTAATAAATGTTTGTCCATAGCTACTGGCTGCTCATCATCATGCCTTGTTTTACCATTGCCAAAGCTTCCCACTGTTTTCCTCTTTCCCACTGATTGATGATTCTGTGATAATGAAGCTTCATAGGTATTTTAAGCTATTCACCCTCTACTGTCCAGTTGGATGTTGTGATCTTTCAGGTTAGCCTATGGCTATGAATCTGGTAGCTCTAAAGAGTTACTTGAAGGTAACTAAGATATTGCACTCCCTCGCTGGAAAACTTCAATATTGTCATGTTGTAATACTACAAATTTTAGGAAGGAAGCACAAGAACTAATTTGGATAGCCTACACTGAAAGTAGCCATAATTAGTCATAGATGTCATAGCAGTAGCTTATAAAATGTCAAATGTGGATTCCGAGTCTAGTGTTCTTTCCAAAGCACTATTCTGTCTCTGCCTCTCTGTTTCTGTCTGTCTCTCTGTCTCTGTCTCTCTTTGTGTCTCTGTCTCTGTCTGTCTGTCTCTCTCTCTCACACACACACACACATATAACACACACACATACACACTAGCTAGAAAAGTGAAGTCCACATTCCAATCATAAATGCTACAAGTCAACCACAAATTCTTCAAAGACAACTTTAGAGCCCTTTTCATGGACTTAATAGTCTTACCTGTATCTTTGATGAAGATGGTCTTCCTTTGAAATCTCTTTTTTGATGAAAAAGGTCATGATGACAATGACTAAAGTCCAGATTAGATCATATGAACTTCCATAGAGAGATTTTTGTCCTGACACCAAAAAGAATTACACCTGTTAAGAAAGTATTAATATCTTTATTATGAAGTATGTGTTGTATGAGTTGAGACCAGAATATGTATGTCTTTGACACATCTTATGTTAAAGACATGATAGTCCTAGATTCACTTTGGAAATTTATAACTTCTCTCTCTGGCTCATCTGCCTTTCTTATAAGCACTTAGGATCTATATCAAATATAGAACAGGCTTAGTTAACAATTAAGGAGCTAAAAACAGCCAGAGCTCATTGACAATAAAAACATTAGCATTGTCCTTTCTAGTGGGTGTCTATCTTCCCCAAAGAACTTACACACACCTCCTAGGGTACTACCCTGGACAAGCCTGTTCCACTTTTTCCAATGAAAATAAGTTGGGCTACTAGATTGCCCAAAAAATATTATTACACACACACACACACACACACACACACACACACACACACACACACACACAGACACTGTGGGCATCAGCTTCTCCAGAGACTATATAGTCCTTGAGATATATGATACTATCCTGGATCCCTCTTATCTTACGTCTTACAAGAGGAAAGAATTCAGGCTTTCAAAAAGTAGTAAAGGAGCAAATAGACTTTCCACATTTTAGATACTTCTGCCTTACAGTATTATTCAGAATGAGGCTATGGTTTGGATTTATTTCTATCCAGCAGCACTTAGTAGCCCATTGTTCCTTATCAGGCTCTTTGGCCAATCACTGATCTGACTCTCAGTCATACTGGGTTCTCTCTCCCTCCCATCAGTGCTCCATCACTCCGCTGCTGCTATCATCTGTTCTTGGCAGGTGCTGTGCTCTGTCTCATAGCAGGTCAGGTCTCTTCCCCAAGATGCTCATTGTCCATAGCTACTGGCTGCTCATCATCATGTCTCTTTTTACCATTGCCAAAGCTTCCCACTGTTTTCCCTCTTTCCCAAGATACAGTGCCAGCTCTCCAGCAGTTTGACCATAGAGGGATTACCCTGGAAGTGTAATCCGTATTATATCTCTTTCAAAATGAAATAGCCAGGACCAAAAGCTTCTGAGCTATTTGAAAATTTCCAGCTCTTTCAGGAAGGCTCAAGGTCAGAATGCCTGTGAGTCATTTCAGGCATTCTGCTCTTTCATTGGGGTCCTACAGCCCTTCCCTCCACACAAAGGGTCCCCTTTAGTGACTGTAAGAATTTCTATCCCTCTCTACTTCATTCAAAAGTCCTCATTTTCCACTCCCAGCCAAATTAGGGCACAGTCCAATTCATTTCTTCTCTTTCTCTAGCATCCAAGCAGTGTGCCTCCCACTGAGTCTTTTTGGGGCTGGGAAAGGTATTAATGCCCCCTTTTTATTCATTGATCTGTTTCCCATCCTCCTCTTCCTTAGCTCATCCAAACTATGCAAAGTACCCCGGGGGATTTTCTGTACCACTTAAAAGAAGACATCTATGACTCTGAGAAGGAGGTTTAACCCTGACAGTAATGAAGATTCATGTCCCTAATACAACTTCAAAGGTCACAAAACCAGGAAAGATGGGCTGAAAGTGGGAATAGTCTGCTCTGGGTGGCTATAAGTTTTTCACATAAGTTCTTCCAGCTGAGACCAAGATTTTGATCTTGAAATGTGGAAGTTTTTATGTGAAGATGATGAAGGCAAGTCAACAAATCAAGTCATTTATTAATTAACTATATTCGAGGCCCTGAACTAAGTCCTGAGGACTAAAGAAGGACAAAAACCGCCTTCCCCTCAAGGAGCTTTTATCTGGAATTAAATATATTTTTAAATAGTCTTTCAATTTCAATTAATTTAAAACCACAAATAGATCCACATAAATTATTCTGGGAATATCCATGAAAGCATTTAATATCAGCATTTTTAAAGTTTATAATCATATACTCATTCATTAAATTTTGAAACTTCTATGCCCTACACTTGACATAATACTTGCCCTCCAGAAGCTTAGATTCTAGGAAAGGTACTCAGGGCCCTTTATTTGAATCCTTTGGGAACTTGATATTTCATGTATTTATATCAAGTGAAATAATATATGTAAAATACATTTCAAATCTTAAAGTTCTATATAAGTATCTAGAGGCACAGAACCTATCCACACAGATGCTCAGAGTACAAATCACTAGCTTTTAAGCTAGTTTTTAAACATGGTTAGAAATGAGATGATCCAAATCAGTTCCAATTGTTCAGTAATGAAGAGAACCAGCTGCACCCAGCAAAAGAACTATGGGAAATGAGTGTGGACCACAACATAGCATTTCCACTCTTGTTATTGTCTGCTTGCATTTTTGTTTTTCTTCTCAGCTCATTTTTAAATTCTTTCTAAATCCAATTTTTCTTGTGCAGCAAGATAACTGTATAAATATTACACATATATTGTTTTTAACATATACTTTAACATATTAAATATGTATGGGACTACCTGCCATTTAGGGGAGAGGGTGGAGGGAAGGAGGGGAAAAGTTAGAACAGAAGTTTTTGCAAAAAGTTTTTCAGTGCTGAAAAATTACCCATGCATATGTTTGGTCAATAAAATGCTATAATAAAAATTAAATTAAAAATAAAATTTAAATTTTATTATGTTATAGTTAGAGTTTTATGTATATAATCATTTGCATATTATCTCCCCATATTAAAACATGAGCTCCCCAAGAGCATGGATTGTTTTTATTTTTCTTCATATCCCTAGTACTTAGCACAGTGACTGGAAATATAGTAGGCACTTAATAAATGCTTGTTGACTTGATGACATCTGTGAAGTCCTCAGAATTCAAGCAGATATAATATTGACTCATTACAATTTATGAGCATTTTAAACAGATGTCACCATACTAAATATTTTTTTTTGCCAAATTACATAGGCTGAAAAGTTCTTGACATATAAAGACATAGATGAGGATGTCAAAGTCATGTATCAACAAATCATTTCCATCATCTACCCCAAAGATGCTTTCAATAGGGCCCATAGATGACCTTATATCTTAATATTTTAAAAACAATTACCCCCAAAAGCATTCATTTTCTCTACTTGTGCAATAGTTTGCTGAACATCAAACATAAAAGAGCATGGTAAAATGACAATTTACCCCTGGTCACTTTCCTCATAGCAATTCTCTGGAATAGGTGGTACGAGAATTTTTCTCCACATTTTACAAAATGTTAAAATAAGGTGGAGAGAGGTAACTTTTCTATGATCATGCAGCTAGTACTTATCGCATATGAGATTTGAACCCAAATATCCCAATTCTAAGACCAGCGCTCTTGGCACTATACCAAAGTATCCAAGTGACTCTTTTAATTGGTAGGATGTGTCCAGAAGATGTTTTCTGAGATGCTATTTCCTCTTCAGATCCCACCTCTTCAATTATTCTGACAATTCTGTCTCTATCTCCCCTCAAAGGATCAAGGGTAAAAAAAAAAAAAAGTTACTGAAAAGAGCAAGGGCAGCCAGTTCTGAAAGTTTGCCAAACTCACTATAGTTATGTCTATACAGCGTCCAACTAATCATTTGAAAAGAGGGAAGGGGGGAAAAGTCATCCAATCAGCAAATATTGGCTCTTGCTGCCAATTAACTTTGATAGAGTCTCTCTCCAGCTCAACTGGTTATTCATCCAGTTGTTTTTTGACGTCAAGTCATTATAGCTTCCATTGGGTATACTCTCAATTTTCTCCAGTCTGCATTGCAAACACCTTTTCTATGGTGCAGAGATCAGAAAGGAAACTATTTCTTCTAGATGATCCAAGAATCAGAACCTCACTGTTGTATTATTTCATGGGGAGGGGAGGAAGTATTTCTCCTGTAACCCTATGATGTTACCCAGAGGACACTTGTTCTGAAAGTACCCTACACAAAGCCTGCCGGCTCTAAACAGGAATCTCAGGGCCTTATCTCTCCCTTCTCCATTCCTATCTCAGTACTGCAGGGAGTTAGAAGACCCAAGTTCAAATCTCAGTTTTGCTATTTACTAACTGACTGGGTTTATTATTTAATCTTTCTTCTCCTCAGCTTCACATCAGAACAAAGAAAGGGTTTTACTTAGATGATTTCTGAAGTTGCCTTTCTCTAAATCTATGAAGTGAAGAAAACCCTCAATCCTCTGATAGGCATTCTCTGTTAAATGTTCCAAAAGAAACACCATCCTATATGAATTATATCTTACCATAGTGTCCCAAGACTTCCTTTGGGACATGCTTGATTTCTCACAATCAACATAAACTTCTCAATCCCAACTCATCAAGTAGAACTGTATAGTGGAAGGAATACTGAATTGGGAGTCAGAGGACCTAGTTCAAATCCCAATTCTGCCTCTTACTACTTATATAACAATTAGACAAATTATTTTTCCTCTCTAGGATTCAGTTTCCTCCTCTGTGAAATGAGGGAATTGTACTGAAAGAGCTTAGTGATGGAGTTTCTGACACTGTGGCAAGTGGATAGGGAACTAGCTATCTGTAGGGCGGAAGCTTTCTGAGATTTCTCAAAGCAACCCAACCGTAACCCTGTGCACCCCCAAGCAGTTGAATCGCTCCAATAACCAATTGTTAATTTGTTATCCCAATTAAGCACAAGGAGGGGAAAGCATTATGAAGATAGCTCAAAAGTTAAGTTGAAGCCTGCCACGAAAGTACCATTTTTCCAATTTGGGGGGTGTCAATGAGACAGGTTTGCTGTGGGGAAACATGAAAGGCTATCAAATCTGCCCTAAAAGGAGGGGAAAATGACTTAAGTGGTGTGCTACTTAGAACACTACGGTATGTGTCAATGTTCATTGAACATTTGGGGCACCAATTTAGGCTGGTTGATGTCTTATAGGTTTGCCTGGGAAGGCTCAGAACTTTGAAACAGTTCCCCTTTGTGCTTTGATTACACATTCATTCTGACTTGAAAAAGGATTATGTCGTAATAAGCCACACTCTCCCAGCAGCCTGGTTGTAGCTGTTTCCTTCTGTAATGATTGTTTAATGACTATTTAAAAAGTGCCGCCTGAGGTCTTCTAATCACCCAATTTTTATTAAGTTCTCAAGGAAATCACACAGGTACCAAATTATCTAATTGGCAGAGAAGTCAGAAGAAGGCTAAGGCTTCTTCTGAAGAGGAAAAAAAAAAGTGCAGGGGATTCTTATTTGGGATTTCCCCAAAAGTCCGGAGTTTTTAAGTGGCAGTCAGGATTCAAACATAGGTCATTTAGTTTCAAATTCAGTGAACTTTCCATCATATAGTACTATGAAGGGAAAAGGAGAACTATTTCTCAGTGAACAAGTGTCCAAGTGTCTTCTTTGTGCACAAGCCTCCCCATTCCCAATAAAAATCCCATAATGTTTAGCAGACATCCTCTTCCTCATCCCACTCCTCCCCGAAAGAATACTGCTTGACCAATTTCCCTTTGGTGCAATTTAATATGACTGAAAAGTCATCCTCCTACCTATCACCCCTACTATGTCCTCCCCCATGCTTTTTGCCTCACCTGAATGAGTTCTGAATGTTCTAAGACTTATTCATCAGGCACATCATTGGAGACTATCATATTTGTTTTCATTTATATAGTGACTTTAAAGTTTGCGGAGCACCTAGCACATTGTTAATTATTCAGTCGACCCTATTACTACATGCTATTATTACCTAGGTTTTACAGATGAGGAAACTGAGGCCAAGAGAATTGCCAGGATCACACAAATAGTAATTTAAACTCAGGTCCACCTGAGTATCTATTTCACTTTTTTAAACTGTGGGTCACAACTCATATGGGGTCCCATAACTGAATGCAGGGGCTACAAATTATGATTTACTATCAGTAAATGTTTGATTTGTATAACTATTTTACATACACATGAACCGATACAAAGTGAAATGAGCAGAACCAGGAGATCATTGTACAAGGGCAACAAGATTATATGATGATCCATTCTGATAGACAGGACTGTTTTCAACAATGGCATGATTGAAGCTAGTTCCAATAATCTTCTGACGAAGAGAGCTATCGACATACAACATTAATTTTTTTCTCTCATTTCTTTTTTTTTTTAATTAAAGCATTATATTTTTAAACTATATGAACGGATACTTTTTCAGCATTGACCCGTGAATAGCTTGTGTTTCAAATTTTCCCCTCCTTCCCCCCACCCTCTCCCCTAGATGGCAAACAATCCAAAATATGTTATACATGTTAAAATATATGTTAAATCCAATATATGTAAATATATTAATATAATTTTCTTGCTGCATAAGAAAAATCAGATCAAAAAGGAAAGAAAATTAGTAAGAAAACAAAATGCAAGCAAACAACAAAAAGAGTGAGAATGTTGAATTTGAATGATGACTTTAGAGAGGCCTGGAGAAACTTAACAGGAACTAAGTGAAATGAGGAGAACTAGGAGATTATTATACATGCAACAACAAGATAATACAATGATCAGTTCTGACGGACATGACTCTCTTCAACAATGAGATGATTCAAATCAGTTCCAATTGTTCAGTGATGAAGAAAGCCATATACACCCAGAGAGAGGACTGTGGTTCACAATATAGCATTTTCATTCTTTTTGTAAGTTGTTTGTTTGCATTGTATTTTGTTTCTCCTTTTATTTAAACTGGTTTGACTGGATTTTTTTGTGCAGCATGATAATTGTATAAGTATGTATGTATTGGATTTAACATATATTTCTATCATTTTTAACATGTATTGGACTACTTGCCATCTAGAGGAGGGCATGGAGGAAGAAGGGGGAAATTGAAACACAAGGTTTTGTAAGGGCTAATGTTTAAGAACTGTCCATGCATGTTTTGAAAATAAAAAGCTTTAATAAAAATAAATAAATAAAATTTTAAAAGGAATAGAGAATGAAAAAATTTAAGAAACCCCATGTCTTCAAAATCTACCTGTCTTGAGAAGTCCACCAAATTGTACAGATAAAGCTAGTGGGAAATCTGGGGAAAGATGAACTTCATTTATGACTAAAAAGAATATTGGCCTTCCTCTCTTACTCTGGTTTCTCAGTGGTTTAGATCGAAATAGATCCACATAGAGCCATGTTTGGAGCATTTAGTATATGATCAGTCAATCAGCAAGCTTTTATTACGTGTCAGGTAATGTGTTAGGTAGTGAGGAAATAAGGACAGAAATGAAATTTCCCTAAAGAAATTTACATTTTTGCAACAAGAAAATGGTATTTATACACATATATTGTATCTAGGTTATATTGTAACACATGTAAAATGTATGGGATTGCCTGTCATCAGGGAGAGGGAGTGGAGGGAGGGAGGGGATAATTTGGAAAAATGAATAAAAAAAATCAGAAAAAAAAAAGAAATTTACATTTTAACATATAAGCTGAGGAAGCATAGTATTGTCTTATGGAGTTTCCTAATTCTATCTATATCTTTAGGGTGAGGGGAATAACAATTTCCCAACAATTCAAACTAATTGAAAAAGAAAGTCAATAAGATGAATTATCAATCAATAATTAAGCTATACCTGTGGGTGGGCACAGTTGGGAGACCTAAGTGTTGGGACACCTAAGAAGTATTTTCTGACAACCAATGATCTTTTTTTCCTATTATTTTTCATTAAAGCTTTTTATTTACAAAGCATTTGCATGGGTAATTTTTCCAACTTTGACCCTTGCAACCTTTTATTCCAAATTTTCCCTCCTTCCCCCACCCTCTCCCCTAGCTGTCAGGTAGTCCATTACATGTTAAATATGTTTAAATATATGTTAAATCCAATATACAAATTTATACAGTTATCTTGATGCACAAGAAAAATCTGATCAAGGAGGGAAAAAAAACTGAGAAGGAAAATAAAATGTAAGCAAACAACAACAGAGAGGGTTGTGGTCCGCACTCAGTTCCCACAGTCCTCCTTCTGGGTGTAGATGGTTCTCTTCATCATTGAACAAGTGGCACTGGTTTGAATCATCTCATTGTTGAAGAGAGCCATGTCCATCAGAATTGATCATCATATAGTCTTGATGCTGTGCACAATGATCTCCTAGTTCTGCTCATTTCACTCAGCATCAGTTGATGTAAGTCTCTCCAAACCTCTCTGAAATCATCCTGCTGATCACTTCTTATAGAACAATAATATTCCATAATATTCATATATCATAACTTATTCAGCCATTCTTCAATTGAGGGGCATCCACTCAGTTTCCAGTGTCTTGCCACTACAAAAAGGCTGCCACAAACATTTTTACACATCTGGGTCCCTTTCCCTTCTTTAAGATCTCTTTGGGATATAAGCCCAGTAGTAGCACTGCTAGATCAAAAAGTATGCACAGTTGGATAACTTTTTTGAGCATAGTTCCAAATTTCTCTCCAGAATCCAACCAAGATTCTTGAGGGAAAAGCGAGAGAATTACTTGGAAATTTAAATGAATCTCAATTTCATTCCTGTGAGGGTTCCCTCCTCCAAAGCAGATTGCAACCTAGATTTACTCCCTCCTATGCAATCAATTCTGGTCTATATATTTCTGTTTGTCCTCAGTAGAGGATCCACTCAATGTACTGGAGTCTTTCTCTGATTATTTATACCTCTGCAGGTAACAGTATTGACACTGGACTTTCAAGTCCAAGAGAGACTTTCTGTGTCTCCCAATTTGAGGCATTCATGTTGTTGAGGATTTTTATTTTACTTCTTGACTTCAAAATACTTGAAAAATATGAGGACATAAAAAACATGAAAAAAATATACGACTTGTAGAGACAGTATGCAGCCATGTGTGAATAAAATCAAGCAAAATGAAATGCTGAGGGGACCTTGAGTGGAATCAGTCATCTACCATCTACTAGAGATCCTCATCAGCTCCCCACATCTGATTGGTCTCCATGACTCAAGTCTCTTGAGCCCCACTCCAAGCTACTCCCCTATTCAACTGGGAATTCAGTCTTCCTAAAAATTTCTTGACAACCTCCTCTCCTCCCCTCCCTGCTATTTAATAATTTCAGGGCTCCTTTTCACCACCATAATCAAATATAAAACTTTCTATTTGATATTCAGAACTCTTTATAACCTGCTCCCCATCCAACCTTTCCAGTCTTCTTAACCTGAATCTTACTCTGCAATGCAGAGGTACTCACTGTTTCTCACACAGGATACTTCTGTTAGTTCTTTGCTTTTTTATTGCCTATCTCTCATGCCTGAAACTGTTTCCTCCCTTCCTTATCTCTTTCCTGGATTCTCTGGTCTCCTCCAAATCCCAGCTAAAGTCCCACCTTCTACAGGAAACCTTTCCTGACCTCTATCTCTGATCCCTTCCCACTGTAGCTTACCTCCAATTTATCCTGTATTTGTCTTGTTTATAAATAGTTGTTTGCATGATGTCTCTCCCATTAGATTGTGAGCTCCTTAAAAGTCCTTAAGGGGAGTGGGATTTTTGTTTGTTTTTGGTTTTGCCTTTCTATGTATCCCTAGCATTTGCTATCTGGTTCATTGTGTGATTTTTTTTTTTTTTTTATAAATATTTTTTAACTGTTTGACTGTGACTGAGGAAGGGTTAGTTGGAAAAGATTAGGCAGTATTTGATTCCATGCTATCTCCTGGGAAGCACAGTAATCCTTCCCACTACCCACACTCCCTCTAAAGCTTAGTCTTGAAGACAGCCCACAGGTCATCATAAACACCTTGAAAACCTGTAAAGTCTCAGGATCTCACTGGAATTCTCAACAGTAAGATCTAGGAAAGCCAACCTAAATATACAGAAAAGCAGGAGAGCCTGATTTGAATTAGAATAATATTATGAATTCCAAATGAGGCATTTTGGAATTAGAATAGAATTCAAATCCCATCTCTGCCACTTATTAACTATGTTACCAATTACTACGAGGTTCCTTCATCTCTCTGACATAATTTCTTCATTGTAAAATCAGCATTGTGATAATCAAACTTCTTTCCTTGATGGTACTTTGTGGAAACAAATTTAAATAGTTTTCTAATTTGATTTTGACAAGTTAGACTACTAAGCTAAACCTTTATAAAATGAAGTTGAATAGGAGTAAATGTGAAGACTCATACTTGGGTTCAAAGCATCAGCCTCACAAATGTAAGAGAACAAGAATTGCTAGAAAGCACTAGAAAGTTCAACTGAAAAACATCGTGGGAATAAGCTAAAGAGTCAAAATTAAGGCATGGCAGCCAAATGAAGTCTTGGGATATATTGAGAGGACCAGTGTCCAAGAATAGGACATGTTCTGCCCTGTTCTGACCACTTGTAGATAACTGGGTTCAGTCTGAGTATCTATTTTAGAAAGGATTATTTTAGAAATAATATATATTAATTTAGAATTAATTAATTCTAAATTCTAGAATTAATTCTAGAATTAAATTATTTCTAAATTAATTAATTTAGAAATATATATATAATTATTTTAGAAATAATCTGGAAAAGGTCTAGAAGAAGTCCACCATGATGGTGAAGGCCCTTCAGTCCATAGAAACTTTGTATCCATCTTTAAGAATTAGAACAAAGAGGGGAATAAGTGTTTGATTTTTTCTGTTTAGTGCCAGAGGGTACATATAAGTAGGGGAGATGGGTCAAAGATGCCAAGAAACAAAATCAGGAAGAGATTTTTAAATTAAGAATAGAGGCCCAACCTATAATTTCATTGATGTCTTGTTAAGTGAGGAAATCTTAAAATGCTATAGGGATGCTGGTATTAGTATTTATAAAATAATTTGAAACTCTCACCTAACAATAGTAATTCTAATTATTATTATTTTCTCTCTTTCATGTTATATTTTGTTAAAGATTCTTCCCAAGTTATTATAAACCTAGACTTTCCATCATTAAACTAATCCTAAATTCAATCTGCTTTGATTTGCTGAAAATAGCTTCTTTCCCTTGAAGAGGTTTGTCCATTGGGTTTTTAAGTCCCTGTCAGTAATCCCCAGTTTAATTCTACTGGGACCCTTTTTCAGAAGAGCCACTGAAGGTGTCATTCACCATTCAGCAGAGGAAGAAGAGCAAAAAAATAAATTCACTTGTATGTTCTGGAGTAGGGGTTCTTAACTTTTTTGGTGTCATGAACCCCTACAGAAAGGGGCTCCTTCTCGGAATGTTTTAAATGCATAAAATAAAATACACAGGATTATAAAGGAAACCAATTGGGAAAGCATTAGAATACCGTTCTCAAAATATTAAAAACAACAATAAAAAACCCAAGTTCCTGGACTTCAAGTTAACAAGCCTAGGAAGATATTACAAACTGGCCTTCTGAATATAATATACTTCCCAAGCCCCCAAGTCCACCTCTACAGCCTCTTTCAAAAGAATGCAAACCAGAGTCCCTGGCCTATCATAAGTGAAACAAAGTTTTTGGCTTTTTTTTTCTTACCAGTTGAACTCTGAACTTTAAAAAGTCTGAAATCTTTAGCAATTGCTTATTGCCTGCAGGATAGATGCAGTTAGTCTCGTGCCTTCTGGGCATGCCCTCAGCTGCAATCCTTATTGAAGTTCTTTTGCTGCTCCTTTCAAAACTGTTAAAATTCCCTCACTCAAGTGTTCTTAGCACTTATGTTGATAGGGAATACTTCAAAGGATACATCTTTACTTTATCAAATCTGATCTAATTTTGCAGATGGAATCAAAGAGGCTCATTTTGAGTCTAGTCAAGTTTGCCAAATGTCCAGAGAGGGGAGGAATAAATTCCACATCCTGGTGAGTAATTAAGCCTAACGGAAATGCTCCCAAGACTACCATGTTCTTCCGGAAGGGGTGATCCAGCTCACCAGCCCAGCCCCCTGTCCTCATGGGGGACCCTCCTAGGAATCTGGATGGAGGTAGGAGGGAGAGACCCTGAAGGGTTGGGTTCTACTCCTCCCTTCCAAACTCCAGATCTGGTGGCTGACTTATCAAATCTCCTTCTCAATAGTAGGCAAAGGACTGGATGGGTTTTGCGATGGAGTCATATTATGACAGGAAATATAATGAGCTTCAGTGTGCTTGGCAGCCTTGAAAGAGCATGCTGTACAGCATAAGAGAAATCAGGAGTTAGATGGCCAAGGCCCTGAGTATTAACCTTCACCTTCTACCGCAGGAACAATTACACCTCTCCTCTCCCAACCTGGCACTTTTTATAAAATCCAAAACTTTATGTCGGTGCTAATTTGCCCCTGATACCTATGTTTGAAGCTGGAGCCAGGCATGAATTCAGCTGCATAGCCAGACTGCAATTTCCCACGGAGCTATTATAATTGTTACTGTAAAATGTCTGTCTGCATACGGCACACTAGGTCAAGGGGAAAAGTCATTGATTCGGCGTTCAGAAAAGTTCTGCTGTGGCTCAGAAAGGACAGAGACAATTCCACTAGTTTTATTTTATTTTATTTTATTTCATTGAAGCATGAGGGTAGTTTGCTTCACATTGAAATTGAACATGGAAGCAAAAGGCTCTGAATCTGGTTCTTAAGTTCTGAGCTCTGGAATCCCTTTATAAATAGCCCTTCAAAAAACTGTCCGCTGGCCTCAGCTTTGGTCACTGGAGAACATTTGCTTTATTTTTGTGGTTCTTCAAGAGGTTGATGCCTTCAGGAAGGGATTTGTGAATATCCTGCACAGAAAGTATTTTACTCCAATATCTGGAATAGATCTTTGCCCATAGACAAAGCTTGGGACTTTTTTTTTTCTACATTCAATGAAGAAAAATACTGAGGCAGAACTTGGTAGGCATTAGGACTGGAATTAAAATATCTAGGCCATTTTTCACACTTAGGATCCAGATTGGAGGAACCCTATGGCAAAATAGCAGGCACAGAATGGTATGGGGGGGGTGAGATACCAAGTGTTCCTAGTCAGAATTACTAGTAGATTAAACAGAACTGTGGCAGAGCAGTACAAACTAGAGCATGAACCAAGGGAATCAGCATTGAAGGGGGTGGAGTATGAGAAGTGTGTCAGATATAGGGGTGGGATAGAACCTCAAAGCAAACCAGAGTCTCTCTCAAACCCAGGAATGAAATGGGATGGACTAGGCAGGCCATCAGCCCTAGGGAACTGGAATGACAAGAGGGAGCCCTTTGGCTCCCGTTCTAGTGCAGAAAGGCCATTGACTTTCTTCTCTTCTCTAAGAGAAAGAGGAAGGGTTCATCCCAGTGTGTTCAGCACATGTTAGTGCTTCTGGACCAGGATCTATATATGCCTCCAGTGATGAACATTGGGGATAAGGTTGCAGGTGGAGAATTGTCTTTGACTTACATTATCTCCTGAAAACCCCCTGTGACACAGGTTTCTGGGTTGGCTGAGTGGTGGAGATGATCAATGTTTTCCAAAAATGACTAGCAGCTTGATATTCAGAAACTGGGTTAGGATATCCAAGAACTAGACTTTGGAGATTTTTGAACTTTTATTTCATTGCTAAGCTCCTCAAATATCGGATAGTACAACGAATGAGGAGTTAATCAACACCAGTGCCATCCCAGCTCCACACTAAAATTGATGAAAAACCAATCTCCCATAGCCAATATTGTTAGAAGTTATTTTTCAGGATTTAAACAGAAATCTATTTCCTCTCTCAACCAATATACGTCAGGGAAAAGAAAAATCCCATAATGTATCTAGTCTATTACAGAACACTAGGTATGATGGGAAATTTTCTTTTCTTCCTCCTAATCTTAAATCCTTAATCATTACAGAACTGGATAGCCCTTAACTCAAAACTAGACTCAGGAATGGAATAGGAGGAGGGAAAAAAGAGAAGTGGACTGGGTAAGAAGTGATAAAAAAAAAATGTAATGAGGAAAGGGGACAACATAGGGGACTTGGAATAGTTGAAGGAGAAAGTATACATTTTGTTACAGAGAGCTGTTGAATCTCCTTGAAAAAGAAAACTTATTGAACAAGTCAAAACCCTGATTTCCCCCCCCCCCCTTTTTCCTAGAGGACAATCCATATAGTAGTTGAGGTTTACATAATGCTTTAAGGCTTACAAAACATTTTGTAAGCATTATCTTATGTGATTTAGACTTTAACTATAACCAATAGGCATAATGGGTCTTACTATGCTAATTTTATAGATGAGGAAAATGAAGCTATGAGAAGATTTACAAGGTCATATATTTAGAACTGGAAGAGAAGTTAGAAAGCAATGAGTCTAATCCTTCCATTTTACAGATGAAAAACAGGCTCAAAAAAGTTAAACAGCTTATACAGGATCAGACAGGTAATAAATGCCAAAGGTAAGATTTGAACCTTTCCTGATTCCATGTTCAATATTCTTTTCACTATATCATAATGATAGCTCCTCCAGCTTCCTCCAGTCGTGAATGAATTGGTCATTAGAATTAAACAATGAGCCATTCATCCATTTACCTCTTGCCATCCCACCTAAGCTCATAGTAGAGGGAGAAAAGCAGGAATGCTCAAGTCACCATGTGTCACATTTGCTGTAATTCTGTGTGAATAGATTTGGAAACTTGTTTATGTCCAAAATTATTTCCTTGAAACCTATTCACTAGCAACTCCATCATTGGTAAGACAGCTATAGGCCATAGCTAACTGAAGAGCATTAGTACCAGGGTCAGGGATGGACAGTCTTTCCATTTTGATTTAAGCTGTCATTTAAGAAGACTTGATTTCAGCCTTGACTTCAAGTCTGGCCCTGAAGACCTTGCTGATTTGTGTGGTGGTGGGAAGGTCACTGATTTCTTGCAATCAAAGCATCTTGCCTTCTTTTAAACAAATGCAAATAGCTAACAATATCCTCATAGTTAAGAGCAGGATTGGTCTCTCCTTTCCCTTCCTTTTCTTTGTTCTTCTCCAGGATTTCCAGACACCATATGGAACATGAAATAGAACTGAAGAGGGAAACTAGAAATAGCACAAATAACTCCTTCATCATCTGATGATATTTCAAAGCATAGACCATTACTTAAAGGCAACTGAAGGATACCTATTTATGGAATGTCCACTTGTACTGCATTATTTGGTTTTATAGACAGGACTTACCTCCTGGTAACTGACTGATTGAGAATCAACCAACCATGAAAGCTAATTCAATCCTGCTTATATCTCTCTTGCTCTCCAGAATGCCCCATTCATCTTGACTTTTAGACTTTCCTCTATAGTACAACAAGAGGATGATGATGGTACTTCCCCCACCACCCAAATTTACTTTCCCAGAGTAGTAATGGTGACTTACAGCAGAAGCACATGGAGATGTAGACATGTGCTTGCAAGTGGCCTGAAAGAGTAGTTCATAAGCAATATTTAGAGGCATGAATCTTGCAGAGTCCCCTAAATTGCCTTATTCAACATTCTCCTAGAGAAAGAAGAGTATAATTTATATAGATACTAAGGAGCAACTTACTTGAAGAGCAAAACCAGCAAGTTACTTATATAGTGCAGGTCTGAAATAAAGTAGTTTATTCAGCAGCTCCCAGAGTTGACCTTCTCAAGGAAGTCTAAGCCATAGGATGGTACTAGAAGTCTTAAGAAGACTATGTAATCCTCTGAGGGGAAAAAAAGAGCTCACCTAATAACAAAGAAATGATATGAGAATAACTCCAAGTTGAGTTTCTTTCCAGGGGCAACTGAGAAGATCTTTAACTGTTTTATAATTCTGTATCTGCCTGTGGGTCCCTATAAATCCTTTGCATCTTAAGCATTTTCTGTTGATTGACAGAAAGATTATCCTGTTACCTAATAACCATAAAGTATATTAACTAGGGATACTGTTCACATTTTGAGGAAATTTTAACATGTTACTGTTGTTGTTGCTTAGTTATATTTGATTCTTAATTACTCTATGGGCCATAGCAAGCCAGTACTGTTTATGGAGTTTTCTTGGCATAGATATTAGAGTGGTTTGCCATTTGCTTCTCTAGGGGGCCAAGGCAAATAAAAGTTAGACACTTTGCTTCAGATTACACAGCCAGTTAAATATTCAAGGTCAGATTTGAACTCAGGCTTTCTTAGTTCCAGGCTCTATGCTCTCTCCACTGAGCTCCCTATCTGCCTCCAACAGGAGGCATGCTTAAGCCTTATTTTAGAGATTTTTCTTATTCTGGAGGGAAGTGATGGACCACAGAGAGAAATGGACCCATTGGAGTCATCCTTCAAAATCAAGCCCTATCCCTGTGAACTCAGAGACTTTGGCAGGTTCTAGGCTCTGTGCCACATGATAATATCTATAAATGCCCATCTCACAGAATTGTTGCAAAGGCCAATAGAAATCAAATATGTAAGCTTTTATATACTTTTAAGTGTTATATAAATGTCAGTAATTATGATTAGGTAATACGGTTTAAAGAGTTGGGGACTTTTACCCTTCAGTTTTATTAGCAAATTACATTAAATTTGATGAAATGTGGTTTCCTCCAAACCCATTTCAAATTGAAGAGAGAAATATATTCCAAATCACAGAGCAGAGTTCAAATGCAGGCAGGTGTTCAGAAGAATTGTCCTTGAACAATCTAAACTCAAGAGGATAGAAGGTAATGATTGGCAAAAACCCAACTACCTTGGCCGATGAGGGTCCCAGAATTGGAGCCCACTTCACTCTTGCCATCCTCATACCTTGCCTTTTCTCAATCTATAGAAATCTCTGGGTAAATTTTGCCTTTCACTCCCCCTTCATTAAAAAATATCAAGGTCAAAGTCTTGGCCAAGGTCTCACCACCCCTTGACTGAATTTACTCTTCCTTGTTCAACCTCCTAAATGATCTCATGATAAAAGTGATTGGCTGGTGTGCATTTTTAAAAGTTAACCTATTTTCAACTATAAAATAATCTGTGGCATAGAAAACAGCATGTAGGATGAAAAAAGATTGTGTTTCGTTTCAGTGTGACATTTGCCTGGGGGAAGAAGTGCAGAGCTCATTGGCAAGCCATTGTTGAAACCCTGACCAGTCAGTTACAAAGCGTCATCATTTAATATGCCAGTTGTCTCTGTGTTTTCAGGGCCAATAATTCAGCTTGTTTTGGGGGGCCCGTGAGTAAAAAGGGTATAAAGGAAGGTGGTACATAGGGAAAGACCACAGGGTAGGGTATCACTCATTTGATCTGATGATTTCTGAAATAAGTTTTATTTAGTTAATTCCCTCTCGCACATTACTACAGTGTGGCCCAGTTCCAGTTAGTTAGATCTGGGTCAGTCTGGGTGATTACAGCCTCTCCACTAAAGGATACCACAAATTAAGGACTGGAACCCCTACTAATCACCCTGATTCGGATCAGCAAGATCAAGGCAGTCACCTGTTTCATGAGATCTGGGACTGTCTGTTGACCCCAAATGCAAGCTGAAACCATCAGTCTCTAAAGTAGAAGGCAGAAAGGTCAACAAATCTGAGCCTATTACAGCAACCTGCAAACCCTACACATTTCAGTGTTTAGACATCAGTGCAAGATCCCTGCTCCCTTTCATGACTTCATGCTTTGTTACCAACTTACCATTAACAGGGTTCAGCCAATGCAGGGCTTTTGACTCTCTCTCCCCCCCTCACCCTCCGTCTGTCAGCCTTTTCTTCATCAACTATATTTGTTACAATCACGTCCTGTCAACTGTCACAGCTTACATACAGACTGCCAGTAAATATGTCTTTCCACTCATTAGACATTCCTCCCAGTCACCTTGGGATTTCTACCTTGTCTATCTCACTCCAAAAAACTTTTGTTCAGAAGTAAGAGACACCCACTGAGCGATGTCAGCTTGCGGCCATTACTTCAGGAAGTGACAGAAAATACCAAACTGTCACTCATTAGGATCCATTTTTTTCCAGAGTTGATGTAAGTCAGACTTTGCCCCCAAAACGAATCATGATTTATTTAATATATTTGCTTCTACAAGTGTCAGCTCATCAGCTTAAAATGTTTCTCCTTTAACTCTATTGAGGACTGTACAGAAAGTTTTCTTTGAAACCTAGTTTTTGCTTTAAGGCTTAATAATTAAAACAGAGCCGAGAACAGTCAAGACTCTGCTCTATAGGTGCACTTTGGTGGCCCTTGGTTTTATAATTATATGTACAAAGCAGCCGTGTTAGAATTATCGCCGGACACACTGGGGAAATTGCCTCCCGCTGAGCAAACTGGCTTTTTCTGCCAGGCACACTGGGCTGGGGCAAGATAAAATGAAATCCGGGGACAATTTTAAAGCAGGGACAAAAATAACAATTAGGGAATCGAGAAGGAGAAAAATGCAATTTCTTAATTGCACTATGGATATGTTGGCAGGTAGCTCCCCACCCAGGCTGCAAGAGCCTGGCAACTCCATCCAGAGCCATCCAGGACCAACCAGAACCCTGGGGATCAAGGACAAAAGCATCTGGGCAATGGCTTCCCAAGAAAGACGCCCCAAGCATTATGTCAACCTGGATATTGGAAGGGATCAAAGGTGATACCAAGCCAAGATGTTTCTGCTGCCGGCCTACTTATCTTTGGAGAGTCAAGGCCTGAGGTCAGCTGTAGACTGTGTCACTTCCTGATAGAATCTCAGCTTTCAAAGGCATTTTCATATCTTATCAAGTTCAACTTCTTCCTTAATTTGAGAACCTCCTTTCCAATGGATAAACTCTTCTTGGATAACTCTAGTGATGGAAGGCTTACTACTTGACTTGGAACTAATTAGTGCTTCCTCACCAGGAGGGAAAACAACCCTGGAGACACCAACAGGGAAGGCGACAACGCCAGTGGCCATAGTGGGGTACATAGCACCTCCAATCCTTCCACAGGATTAATTGTAGTGACAGCAGCAGCAGCAGCTAATATGACATGTAATGGATGTCATGCTGAGTATATAGGCAATGTAATCTAAGATGAAAATAATCCAACGACCACTGGCTTTCCCCAACACAGGAAGATAATAATACAGATACATTGCTAAGACCATGCTGTGCACCTAAGGCTGGACTTGCCAGCGAGTATCCAGGGATACATTCATGAAAATGTTTTTGTTGTGCACTGAAAGCAAATTTGTTCATTTAAATAAACACAGAAAGGAGGAAAAGTAGAAAGTTTGGTAGAATTTTCCATTTTGGGTCTTTTGCCCAATTTAATCAACTAATACTAATCTCACCCACAGGTTAGGCAAGGGCACTAAGGAAAGTGATTGTCTCCTTCTCCTGATGCCCAGTGGCTGAAATCCCACTATTATGGCATCATCCCCTTGGTAAGATTTGGATCTCTAATGGAGAGAAACACTCCATTTTGAGGAAGGGCCCAGAGCATCCTATCTTTAAATCTCTGGATTTTGTCCCCATGCCTCAGCTCTCACCACCACTTTGATCCCCTTTTCCATGCCCTCCATTCACTTTCTCAACTTCAGGAAGTGACAAAAATGCCTTTTATGTGTTGTCCTTATGGACTGAGATTGTCCTTCTTTTTGTTTATATTTACATCCCCAGGCTACTTAGTGCCTGACACACAGTGTTTACTAAATGTCTGTTGATTTGATTTGGCTTAAGCCATTATCAATCAATCCAATTAGTATGAATTAAAGACTTATGTAAGCAGGTTTTATCAGAGAAATAAGAAGAAGGCAGCTAGGTGGTACTTAGATACACTCTGGGCTTGGAATTGGGTATCTTAAGTTCAAATCTGGTCTCAGACATTTGGGAGCTGTGTGATTCTAGGCAAGTCACTTAGCCCTGTTTGCTTCAGTTCCTTATCTGTAAAATGATTGGAAAAGGAAATGGCAAACCATTCCAGTACTTCTGCCAAAAAAATCCCCAAATGGGGTTACAGAGAGTTGGACACAAATAAACAAGGAGAGGAAGAAATAAGAAGAAATGTAAATGGAGCCACCAAAGGCAAAGATGAAAAAAATTCAACCTCTTTCCTGATCCTTATGGGTCATTCAAGAGTAGGGAATAACAAACATGAGATTAGCTTTCTCAGGTCAGTTTCAGTGTTTTCTTACAAGGCAGGCTAATGATGATGAATAACATTTATATAATGTTTTATATAAATATACCATTTATATAATATTTTATATAAATGCAACATTTAAATAATGTTTTATAAAACCACTTTACATATGTTACCTCATTTGATCCTTTACTTTAAAAGAAAGAGAAAAAAGAAAGAAGAAAGGAAAGAGAGAAGGAAAGAAATGGAGAGAGAAAGGATGGGAGGGAGGAAGGATGGATGGAAGAAAGAAAGAAAAAAAAAAAGAGGAAGGGAGGAAGAAAATATGAAAGGAAGAAAGAAAAATAAGAGGGAGGTAGGGAGGAAGGAAGGAAGGAAGGAAGGAAGGAAGGAAGGAAGGAAGGAAGGAAGGAAGGAAGGAAGGAAGGAAGGAAGGAAGGAAGGAAGGAAGGAAGGAAGGAAGGAAGGGAAAAATAAGGAGGAGGGAAGGGAGGGAGAGAAGGAGTCAATGAATTTGGCTCCTTTGCTGAGTTTCCCACTAATTTCTCCTTAATTCTTGGAAAGGAATTATAATAATTAAAAATTCTCTCAGGAACTATGAAAGGACCTTTAAAATAATCTCAGCATCAGACAATATTAGAGCTGAAAAGGATATTAATAAAATATTGAATCTACCACTCCCTGTTTCTAATCCTTATCTTTTAATGATGGGGAAGCCAGAAAGACCTGAGAGTGGGAAGTCATCAGGCTGTAGCCTGAAATTCTCCAAATGTTTTATATATTTTTAATATGGTACAGGGAGGGGAGTAAGTATTCAAAAGAGTAGCTCTAGGGGCTCTCCACTTAGAGCTACAACTAGAAATTTTGGCTTTTCGGGGCAAGCAGCAATACCCTCAAACCAAATCTGTATTTCATTATGTAAAAGTAGTAAAAAAAAATTTCATTATTTGACAGTAATACCTGAAATTAATAGAAATTCAATTGAGTGTGAAGAAAGAATGCTTACCTATAGTAACTCTACTTTTACTCTTGAATTTAGCACGATGCCCCAGTCACCCTGAGCTAGTTATGCCCATGCCTCCACATCAGACCTAGGCTGCTTCTGGTGAGAATTCTGCAGCATTAGATTTGAAGCATCCTAACTGATAAAAATTGCTGTACAAAACATGAGACACCCAAAAATCACTCCCATCAGCCCCAAACCTCTAATATAAGCATTATTATCATAGAATCATAGGAAAGAGAAGGGCCAGGCAATTCCCTCATTTTTTAGATCCAGAAATCTTATGTTTTTAGCCTGGAGAAGTGACTTATACAAGATCATGCAGTGAATTAGTCACAGAGTCTGGTCTAGCATATCATACTGACACTTAACCAATAGTAGCAGATGGGGTTAATTCCTACTATACACAGTATCAGACTAGGTGGGGAATAAAGTAGAAAGAAAGCCTTTCAGGAGCTCCATTACTCCCAGAGAGTAAATTAGCCCCTTTGGGAAGTGTATTAACTCCCTCAATCCACTAGAGCCCCACTTGGCACACCATGGCAGGGATGTACTGACGGGAGTTTAGTACTCAGAGATAAATGATACTAATTGGTACTCCTGGGGAGTCCTTTCTGTATCAGGAGACTACAGCTCAATATTCAGAACTTACTGGTTCGATTTCACATCAACACAATATCCGTTCTTGATGTAGGAGGAATCTTTCTCAAATCCGAAAGTGGTTTCTGAAGCCTAAACCATAGACATCTCAGGATCACACAGAAATGCAGCTGCCTCTGGGATGAAATAGGGCAGCGTTCTAACAACCCTGCCTAGCATCCCCCAAGTGGCCTGCTGATGTTGGGGCTCTGCTGCTGCTGCTTCCAGAAAAACCAGGCAGAGGAATCACTTGATTTCCCTTTTTTCTCTGTCACAACCTGTCAGAATGGGATTCTTGCAAAAAGCAGCTCTCCTACTGGATGTTCAAGGTGAGGCTTTTTATCACCCTAGGTCAGTTCCCCCTAGGAAGCTGGCTGTTGGCTCCTACTTCATCAGGATAAGGAGGATATATAAAGAATCCAGCTCCAGGCAAACTTTGACACAGCTTCAAGGTCTTTCTGCTCTGCTTTTTCACCCTTACCCTGAACCATACCTGGCTCCTGTGGAGAGAGATGGCTATAGAGTGAGGAAGAATTGGTTAAGTCCCTGAGGTCCTTGGACTTTGAAACAGAAAGATTCAGAGACAGTGAGATATCTGTCACTGAGTATCCAATATAGTTAAAAGAGAGCACTGGTCTGGGAACCAGGATGCTTGGGTCTGTGCCCCTCATGTATAATCTGGACAGGGCATTTAATCCCTCCCCAAACCTCAATCTTCTCATCTAAAATGAGTACCCCTTAGACTTACTGATCTTTACAGCTCCTTCCAACCTTGATTCTATATTTTAGCTTTGTCCCTGGCTACTAGAATTGGTGCAAACCTGGTTCCAACCTGTGTTTCCAACTTTACATCGCATCATTTCTTTTAATCACTATACATCCCAGCCAAACTGTTCTGTTGCCCAAACTTGACAGTTTACCCAAATTAATATATGTGTGTATGTGTGTGTATACATATACACATATATTTACATATACATACACTTATATAGATATACATATATATTCAATGCCATCCCAATTAAATTACCCCAAAAAAGTATTTTACTAAATTGGAAAACATAATAACAAAATTCACTTGGAAAACAAAAAGTCAAGAAAATTAAAGGATATACGTTTTAAAATGTAAAGGAGGGAAGTTTAGCGATACCAAATTTTAAATTCTATTATAAGGCAGTAAATGTCAGAATTATCCGGTACTAGCTAAGAAATAGAAAGTAGATAAATGGAAAAGAGCAAATACAGAATTTACAGCAGCAAATAAAATTGATAGCTTTGTATTTAAGTGTTTAAGATAAGTGTGAAGACTTAAATTTTGGGATATTTATTCATTATTTGAAAAAAAAATTGTTGGGAAAACTAGAAACTATGGCAAAAAGTGACCAATGTCTTCATTTACCAAGATAAGGTTAGAATGGATACATGACCTAGAGCTAGGTCTATTACAAATATTACAAGAAAATTAGAAGAATATAAAACATGTGTTTTACCTCTAGATTTTATTTTTTACCTCTAGATCTATAAGTCTATGATTTCCCACCCCCAGGCATTTCTGAAGGTCATCCCACATGCGTAGAATATATTCCTTCCTCAATTTAGTTTTAGAAAATCCTTCTCTTCCTCAAGTCTCAGCTCAGTGGCAACCTCCTCCAGCAATACCTTCCTGATCCTCCTAGATGTTTAATGTTCTCTATGTCCTCCAATACTTTGTCTAGATCTCCCTTTTGTTCCCATCACTCTAATTTGTATTTTTTTTTTATCCATGTATACATCACATTCTTCTCACCTGCCAAGAAGAATGTTAGCTGATAAACCATTTGGGTTTAGGGTTTCCTTTTGCTTTTTGGGTTCAGTTTTTATTGTTTTGGGTCTCTGTACCTATATATACCTACATGGTGTAATAATAAGGCACTATATAGTGCCTTATTATATTATTATAAGGCCACATGGACAAGACCATGAAGCTATCAATCTATCCTCATTTTACAAATATGATCCATAGTAATGGCTTTACAAAAAATAAATCAATGTGGAATTGAATGGAATTGGCATCTGTCCTTCTTGCCCAGTCTGGACCATGGATTCCATGATTTCCTGGCTCTAGGCTGCACGCGCATGCTGTCTCATTCCTGGCCTAGCTAGTCCTGCAGGTCTTGACCTAGTGCTGTCCACACATCTCAACTTGATGCTCCCTAAGCCTAGTGGCAACTGATCAAACAACGGCTCCAGGCTGCATGCCATCAGGAAGTGATAAAGGACCCCATCCTTGCGCATGTATGAGGAAGTTAGGAGCCGGCAAAGCTTCTCCCCCTGAACAGGAATCAGCAGCTCCAGTGCCATTCCTGTGGGGGTCAGGGAAAAGGGGATAGTGTTAACTCCCTGCTGGAGATGAAGACGAAAGATTTCAATTCCTGAGGTCCACCAGCCCTTGAAAAAAGGATTGGAGAGAGTGGTTTGCCAGGAAGGACCCCCAGTAAATCCCCAATTCTTTCTGCAGAGCAGCGATGGGCAAAAATCGCGGGGGTACTTGTGGAAATGCTGCCAAACGTCCTGCAAATTGAGCCCTTTCATGTTACTGACGTCCCCCAGCTCAGAGGGAAGATCAGATATGAATGCGTTTGATGAGGTTAAGTCCATTTTCAACCCTTTATTCCAGCTTTTAAAACCGTCATCTGTTTTAAGAACTGAGCCGCTTTTAATGGGCAGGTGGCAGGGAGGATGGGGCGCCCGCATTTCCGCGTGAAAGCACAGGGACGCTGGGGCGGAGGGATGCACCTTAACCTTTCTTCTCCTGACCCAGTAATGAGGAGCAGCCCCTCCCTGCAGAGCTCTAAAAATAGTTGGTGATGATTTGCAGCTCCACACAGAAAGGAAACAGTGCTAATTATAACAGGAGGGATGTAAGGGGGTGGGATGTTAGGGGAGATTGGTTTATGTCTTAGTCCTTGGGGGCTAAACTCAAGTAGGGATCCCATTTCCCTAGAGCTCCGAAAAGCTATTCTTTTTTTCTCTTTTGGGCTGGGTGAGTTGTGAAGCACATTTTCTACCTCCTCCATAAATCTTTCCTAATTGCTCCAGATCCCTGGATCCTGGATCCTTACTGATCCCTGCCACTCATTGACATTGAGCATTGAGTTCTGGAGCCCAAAAGGACGCTGGAGATTATGTAGGTTCTGGTAACTAGCAATCCTAAGGCTCCCACAAGTAGACTTTTAGGGGTCCGTGAACATGGATATTTTTATTCTCACTAATCTTTAACCGGAGTGAGCATTCCCTTTAATTATTTAAAACCATTATTCTGAAATGGGTCCATAGGCTTCACCAAGATGCCAAGGGGTCCATGACACATAAAAAAGGTTCAGAATTCCTACTCTAGTCCAGCTTTCTCTTTTGACAGAAAAGAACTCCATAATAAATCCTAGTTTCTTCTGCAAAACAGCGATGGGCAAAAATCATGGGGATACTTGTGGAAAAAGAAACTAAGGACCAGAAATTAAGAAAGGAAGTGATTTAACCCCATCAAATTGAGATCACCAGTCTTCCTGTTTAGAACAGTTTCTATTATGTCAGGCTGACTTTTAAAAAATTTCTTCCTATTCTCATTCTTCCATTTTTAAAAACCCCAAAAAGGACATTGTAAAGTCCTGGAGAGGAAGAACCACATTATGTAATAATAGCTAGCTAGTATTTATATAACAGTTTGAAGCCTGCAGAACCCCTTTAAAATATCCTATTTGATCCTCAAAACAATACTGGAATTTATATGCTATTATTAACCCAATTTTACAAATGAGGAAACTGAGACAAATAGCAATGTGACTGAGCTCAAAATCTTATTGTACTGACTCCAAGTGGTGAATCCACTGTAATACATAGTTGCCTCATTCATCTTTTACCACATAGTAAAAAGCACAAGCCTCAGCACACAGAAAGTGGCTCAATAAGTGATCTGATAATAATAACTCATGTTTACATTACTCTGAAATTTAACCAAGTTTTCTTTGGAACCATCATCACATGGTATGAGTCTTATATTCTGATCCCTATCTTACAAAAAAAAAAAAAAAAGAAACAAGCACAGAGTAATTACATTGTTCACAGTCACAAAATGACATTTTAAACCCATCTTATTATTAATACTTTTAGTATTTATGAAGTATCTACTATTTGCCAAGTGGGCAACTAAATGTCTCAGTGCATAGAGCACTGGACCTGAAATCAGAAGGGAAAACCTCAGACATTTATTTACTAATTGTGTTACCCTGGATAAATCACTTAACTTCTGTTTGCCTCTGGAGAAAGAAATGGCAAACTCCTTCACTATCTCTGCCAAGAAAACCCCATAGATAATATTGATGTGCTATGTTCCACAGGATCAGGAGGGATCGGGTTCAATTGAATCGTTGAGCCCAACAAAGAACTAAGTATTTTACAAATTTTATCTCATTTGTCCCTCATAACAACTCTGGGAGGTAGGTGCTATCATCAACTACATTTTTAGTTGAGGAAACCAAAAGCAGACAAAGGTTATGATTTTACCTGATTCACCCACCAGTAAATGTATGAGGCTAGATTTGATCTAGACTGTAGACCTAGATATCTACCAGTGACTTACCACCTAGGTGTCTCTATTGTCTTATGGCTGAAATTGCAGGGTTCTTTCCACACCTCTATGTCTGCTCTGGAGAGAGTGAAAGAAAATTCTTCTTTTTTGAGATTTGGGGAATCAAGTTGGAACAGATGGCTTGAAATGGGACAAAGTTGGAAATAATGTTGTTCTCAGCATAAAAGAGTTCCTGCAATGGAGAACAAGGAAGGCATTAATCTTTAGGTCATCCCTCAGTGCCCAGAATAGGGATTTTCACAGAGTAAGTACCTAAAAAAATGTTTGTTGAATGAATGATTAACTGGAGTTAGATCCAATCCAAATGGTGCTGAAGGTATGCAGCTGCAGCAAAGCACTCTTTGAGTTTTTAAAATATCCTACAATCACAGCCTGGAAAACAGGACTGCATGACCTTCCTTGTCATAATCATCCCATTTTTACAGTTTTATTCTTTTCCAACACACCCATGTCACTTTCACTTTTGCTGACACCTTCAATCTGCAGGTAGATTTTTGACCCCATTGCCATTTTAAAAGCCTCAACTCATATGACCCTTTTTTTCTTAACAACCTTTTTTCCTTTCATTCTGGGGAACAATCTTCTAAAAGAAACTCAGAAAATCAGTCTTGGTAAATGACCTAAAACAGTTCCCTAGAGAAGACAGAGCTGGAGTGGGAGGACAGGTGAGGGGATGAGGAAATCATTGAACCAGATAGCATATTATAACTCTTTCATTTTTCAGAGGAAAAGTGACGTCTCCAAGGTCACACAGCTACTAAGTCATAGGTCATTGAGTCTCTTCAACTAGAAATTCAGCTAAGTAAACATTCTCCTGCTGATTGTACAGCATCATTCCACAGAATTAGGCCAACAAAGAGAATAATTGCTACTGGAGGCAGGGGGGAAGGGGGAGAATCAAGGTTAAAGTCTGGGGCATAAAGGAATGGAAACAAGAAAAATCTTTCAGCTCAACAATTTGGAAAGTAATGGTTAGTGAGGGAGGGAGATGCATTATATGTAGGTGTACAGAAAGCACTCTGCTGAGATCCTCTCGCTCCCTCTCCCATTTTCCTTTGTCAAGAGGCCTTTGATTGAAGATGCGATTGTCTTCTGAAGAAAGGATAAAATACTACTGAATGGTTTGAGTGATCAGCTGTAACATCTTGGGTGCAGGAAGAAAAGGGAATGCTAATGGATTTGTTCACTAAATAACAGGGGAAAGAGACAGGGAAAAGTCCTGCCTAGCCAACAGATTTAGTAGAAAAGCAGCCACCTGTGGCCCTCCTTCAGAGGAACTGTGTGTGGAGCAAGGGTTTCAGCAACATCCCACGGGGAGCCAGGAGTTGGCCACAGGCAAATGGGTTCATGGAAATTCAGGCGTGACCTCAACTTCCCTTCCCATTCAAACAAGGTGGAGATGCTTTTTTGAGACTCACAAGATTGAGTTAAATCTGCCATAGAGGATGTTTGTACCATTTGACCAGTGGTGGCTAAGCATTTTGGTGGTCCACTACTCTGTTCTCAGGTCCCAGCCTTACAGAATGCCTCTGATTCCTCAAAGGTGGGCTCTGTAGTTTGGCAACATGGAAATCTGCCAGTTTTTCAGGGAGAAAATGGTCCATCCTCTTCCCCTCCACAGATCACCACAGATCAAAAGTTCCACCAAGTTGTCCACATAAAGGTTATTATAAATGAAAATAAAAACCTGAACATCCCAAACTGAAGATCAACAAGCTAGATTTTTTTAAGTGTCAGACTATGTGCCAGATACTGTGTTAAATGCAGGGGGGAGGGGAAAAGAAAGGCAAAAACTTTGTCTCTATCCTCAGGGAGTTCATATTTTAATGGAAGATATGGCAAGCAAACAACTAGAAGAGATTCAAAATGTATATAGTATAGAGGTAATTTCAAAGATCAGTGGATAGAATGCTGACCTGAAGTCACGAAAACTCATCTTCCTGAGTTCATATCCAGCTTCAGACACTAACTAGATTGTGACCCTGGACAAGCCACGTAACTCTATTTGCCTCAGCTTCTTCATCTGTAAAATGAGCTGGAGAAGGAAATGGCAAGCCACTCTAATATCTTTGCCAATAAAACCTCAAATGGGATCACAAAGAGTCACACATAACTGAAAAACAATTGAACTAATACACACACATGTATATGTCTATGTACATACACATATTGTGTGTGTGTGTGTGTGTGTATATATATATATATATATATATATATATATATATATATATATATATATATATCTGGTGTGTGTGTGTGTGTGTGTGTGTGTGTGTGTGTGTGTGTGTGTGAAATAAAAGATTAGAAGACATAATTCTCTGAGATTCTTTCAAGGATTTGGAGTCTACAGATCATCCACGGACAGATTTCAAGAAAGATCCATGAACTTGGATTGGAAAAAAAATTTATTTTCATTAACTTTGGTTTCCTTTGTAATTCCATAAATGTTATTTTGTGCATTTAGAAACAGTATTATGAGAAGAGATCCATAGACATCTCTAGACTGTCAAAGGGGTCCATCTCTCTGTCTTTTTCTTTCTGTCTCTTTCTCTCTCTCTTTTTCTTACAAACACACATACAATGTTAAGAATCCCAGTTCTAGAGTTAAATCTTTGATCTGTGATCTCTGTCAGAGGCCCCCAACCTCAGATGGAGAGGGTGGGTTTTGGTCAGGGCGGGGTGTGTATCACAATAAATGATTGGCAACCAAAGGTGAAGTGGCCAAAGTCACTCAGCTAGTTATGGGCATATTATAATTCCAGTCCTATTCTCTCGGTCAGCTAATTTCAGTCAAAGAGGGGAATCAAGGTCCTCACCTTCTCTCCTCTCATCTAACTTTTGCAGCTCTAGGAGCAGAGGTAGGCCACACTGAGACTGAGAGTATATGCCCCGGTATTTCTGTTACCATGAATTGGAAGCTACATCCCAGGAGTTCCTTTTCAAAAAGACTAAATTTAGTGTCTTACTGCAGGCTATGCTGTTCTTGTCAATGTCAGCAAAGGGAACCAAAATCAGAGAGTTTAGGACTGAGACCATTGACTCCAAACATCTCACTTTACTGATAAGTAAACTGAGTCTCAGAGAAGGCAAGTGGTTTGTCTAAGGTCACACAGCTCATTAATAACAAGTCAGGACTGGAATTCAGATTTACTGACACCTAGTTCAGAGTAATTTTCAGTAGGGTATGCTGCCCACTAGATTTATTTATATTAAAATAAGTTCTATGGGGAAAAGGGAGAAAGGAAGAGGAAGGAGGAAAAAGAGACAGAAATAGACAGACAAAGAGACAGAGATACAGACAAAGAGAGAGGGAAGGGGGAGGGGGAAAAGGAAGGGGGAGGCAAGAAAGGGAAGAGAAATTATATAAAGTAAAAGTCAAACAATCCAAAAGATTTTGCTCTTTTAAAATAAGGAGAAACAGAGTCTGGTTATTCTAAATCAGCTGTACATTCTTTATAAATTTAAAGAGAGAAGCAATAATGGAAAAATGTCAAGGATATTATAACAAAAAATGTTGCCTCTTTGTGACAAGTGTCCTTGTAACTCATAAGAATGTATGTGTGATATCAATTCTAATTGTAAAGTTGCTCCAAAATAACGTCCACCTTGCTCTTCACTCTTTTCCTTTGTAGTTCAATAAGAATAAGAATTAATCTACAT
Source organism: Sminthopsis crassicaudata (assembly GCF_048593235.1). NCBI lineage: Eukaryota > Metazoa > Chordata > Mammalia > Dasyuromorphia > Dasyuridae > Sminthopsis > Sminthopsis crassicaudata. Next base: position 589,352,075 of record NC_133618.1, on the reverse strand, counting down.
CTTGATTCTAAGCCTTCTTGATCACTGCCTGCACTGAAACCCCAAAATACAAGTCCTTAATTACTGCCAGAAGCCAGGTGGCTCATTACCTGCAGGAGTTGTTGAAGGGGACTCTCCCCATGGTGACTGGGAAGGAAAGAGATTAACTATGACCCCAGCTGGCTCCCCCTGGGAGGCATTGTCATTTAGTGACAATTAGCATCCAAAGCTTGAGGTTCACATCTCCTTTCTCCTACTTATTATGTAACCCTGTTCATCCCTTCTCTGAGCCTCAATTTCCTCATGTATAAAATGGGGATCATAGTACTTTTGCTATCTACTTGACAATGTCGTTATGTGAATCAGATACATCAATATATTCAAAGTACTTTATCAATCTTAAAATCCTCTATAATTATGAACTCCTTGAGGGCAAAGATTGTATTTCATCTTTTTTTTAATCCCCAGCACTTAGTAAAGTATCTGACACATAGTAGTCACTTAATAAGTGTTTATCAGTGACATTGTTGGTGGAATTGTGAATACATACAGCCATTCTGGAGAGCAATTTGGAACTATGCTCAAAAAGTTATCAAACTGTGCATACTCTTTGATCCAGCAGTGTTACTACTGGGTTTGTATCCCAAAGAAATACTAAAGAAGGGAAAGGGACCTGTATGTGCAAGAATGTTTGTGGCAGCCAGAAACTGGAAACTACATGGATACCCATCAATTGGAGAATGGCTGAATAAATTGTGGTATATGAATATTATGGAATATTATTGTTCTGTAAGAAATGACCAACAGGATGATTTCAGAAAGGCCTGGAGAGACTTACATCAACTGATGCTGAGTGAAATGAGCAGGACCAGGAGGTCGTTGTATACTTTAACAACAATAATATATGATGTTCAATTCTGATGGATGTGGCCCTCTTCAACAGTGAGATGAACCAAATCAGTTCCAATAGAGCAGTAATGAACTGAACCAGCTACACCCAGCGAAAGAACTCTGGGAGATGACTATGAACCACTACATAGAATTCCCAATCCCTCTATTTTTGTCTACCTGCATTTTGGATTTATTTCACAGGTAATGGTACACTATTTCAAAGTCCGATTCTTTTTGTACAGCAAAATACATATATTGTATTTAATTTATACTTTAACATATTTAACATGTATTGGTCAACCTGCCATGGGGGGGGGCAGAAGAGGAAAAATTAGAACAAAAGGTTTGGCAATTGTCAATGTTGTAAAATTACCCATACATATATCTGGTAAATAAAAACTATTTTAAAAAATAAGTGTTTATCAGTGGACAGATATAAGCTATTGAAAATGTATTTACTCTCAAAGATAAAAGAACAAGACTCTCAGATTGATTTTAAATTGGGTTTTTGTTTTGGGGGTTTTTTGGTACTTGTATCACCAGTATCAGGTGCAGTTTCTGGCATAGAGTAGGCTCATACTAGGTATTTAACAAATAATGATTCCAGGTAAACAAGTAAATCAATCCATAAGCCTCCCATGTCAGTTGCTGGGAATATAAATACAAAGAATGAAATAATTCTTCCTCACAATGAATAAGACAATTAAAGCTTCCCTCAATTTAAGGACCATTTATTTCACCCCATTCAGCTGATTCAAGAAACATGAGAGAAGCACAAGGCATTGTGCTGGAACTAAGCATATAAAGATAAAAATTCTTTGCCCTCAGATAGCTTTATAGCATATGAAAGTGATACCTTAACAAGAGTATCATTAAAAGTTTGCTTGGTACATATTAAATACTTAGTAAATGTTTGGGGGGAGTTTCTATTAAAATCAAATATGGCTCTAAAACTGGGACTGAGCAACAGAAAAAAAAATAGTATGCCCTTAACAAAAAAAAAAAAGGAAGTGGGCCAGAGAAGGAAGCTTTCAAATGACTACAGTTGTCTCTTTATAAAGAAATAATTTACTAAAAGAACCATCATTGTGTTCTATATACAGCACTTTTTTGAGGCTGGGGTTAAGTGACTTGCCCAGGGTCACACAGCTAGGAAGTGTTAAGTGTCTGAGACCAGATTTGAACTCAGGTCCTTCTGAATTCAGGGCTGGTGCTCTATCCACTGCACCACCTAGCTGTCCCTACATACAGCACTTTAAAGTAAAGAATTTGACAAATGTTATCTTGTTTAAATCTTTCAACAACCTTATCAGGTAGACTTTGACATTTTTCTATGTCCCCATTTGTTTCTTGGAAAAAATATTGAAGTAGTTTACCATTTCCTTCTCTAGCTCATTTTACAGATGAGGAAACAGAGTATATATATATATATATATATATATATATATATATATATATCCAGTGCACCACTTAGTTGCCCTTGATAGATAGGTAGGTAGGTAGATGGCATTATGAGACCCATTTTACAGATAATAATAACTAACATTTATATAGTATATATAATAATAAATATATAATATAATATTTATATAGTAATATATAATATAATATTTATGTAGCAATGTATTATATAATATAATATTTATATAGCAATTTAAGATTTGAGAAGAATTATTTGATTTGACTCTCACAACAACTTTGTGGGGCAGGTGCTATTGTTAGGCCCATTTTAAAGACACTAGGGCTGGAGAAGTTCAATGACTTCCCTAGGGTTCACAGTTATTGTCTGCGCAGGACTCAGATCCAGGCCTTCCTGATTCCAAATTCAGCACTCTCTCCACTTCCCAGGCTGCTCCTTGAGAGCCTTCGGGACTCTTTAGAAGGAGTCTAGAAAAGCAGACCCAATCTCCTAGGGCCCACCACTATCTGAGGTCCCCAATCCCAGGCAGTTTGGACACAGCAAGCCGTACCTATTCTCTGCCCAGCCCTGTGCCAGGCAGGGTGCAGAAGGCCAAGTAGAAGAGATACATGTAACTAACAATGCCAGTCATTCAGCAGCACTTCCCAAGCACCTATTACGGACAAAGAGTGATGTGTCTAGGCTGCAACTGCCAAGTGACAGATGATCAGGGGAGCCAGTGAATGCCAGAGGAGACAAGAGGAAGAATGGGTCTCTGCCAGCGAGGAACACTCCGCAGAGGAAGTGGGATTCCATGGGGGATCATAGGATTTAAAACTGGAAGGTCCCTGAGAGATCATCTGGTCCACACCTCTGCCCCAGCACCCCTCCTCCTCGGATGTCACAATGCAGCCCACTTCCAGGCCATACTTGAAGCCTTGCCAGCTTGCTAGGAGCTTCTGGTGCTCTAACAGAGAGTTGGGAAGCCAGTCTCCTCCAAGCCATGATTATGAAACTCCAATGTCCCAGAGGCAAGCCAGCAGAGTGGGTAGGTGGTCATCCCTGAAGTCAAAGCCCAGGGATTCAAATCTTGATTCTCCTGTGTACAGTCTGTGGACCTTATACAAATCACTTCCTAAACCACAGTTTCCCAATCTCAAAAATGGGCTTGAGAATAATTGCCATTTACATGAAAGGGTTGTTTTGAGTCTCAAATGAGATAATCTTTTGTACAACACTTTACAAACTTTAAAGTTCTGTATAAATTCTGTTATTAGAGAAGCATCTAGGTGTAGAAGACACAGTGCTGAACTTGGGGCTGAGTTTGAATCTTACCAGAGGCACTTACTAGCAGTGTTATTGTGGGAAAATCATTTAAACTTCTCTCAGACTCAAGTTCCTCCTCTGCAAAATGGGTATAATAATTATATCTCCCTTACAAGGTTGAAAGGATTAAATGAAATAATATTTATAAGACTTTTTGAAAACTTTTAAATGATATATAAATGCTAGCTATCATTATTACTTACTCTGGTTCACATACTGACCAATAAGTACCATTTTTAACTTCTCCATTCCACAAGTAACTTTTAAGTTTATAAATTAAAATTTTCATGGGTAGAAGAAGTTTCTCTATCAGTTTCTCCAACCTAAGAAACTGAGGGTCTGGGCCAATAATGATGGATTATTCTAATCTCTGACCCTTTTTGGTTCTCTTTTGCTTCTCAGAACCTTATTTACAAGTGCAGGTCTATTTGTTTTTTACTTTTTCCTTTCTCTCCCAGATCACCTAGCTTTATGTTACACCACAGCAATGAGCAGCAATGAGGCAAGAATTATAGAATCATGACATAAAATCAGAAGAGACCTTGAAGGTTACTTAGTATAACTCCTATACTTTACAGGAAAGGAAACCAAGTTCCAGGTAAGTAAAAATCACTTGTTTATGTTCACAGAAGTATTAAATGGTCGAGCCCGAATTAAAAGTTCCAATCTGCTCCTTTTCCTGCTAGACCTTATTATACTAACTGGTTTTTCCATCTGCCATTAAAATCTACTCCCAAATAACCATAACCATCCCTTGGTATGTTACCTCTCTGGATTCGAATTGAGCTACTTTAGAGAGGGGAACATCTCACCTCTTTATTTATTCCTAATGTTTGCTTGGTATATATTAGGTACTTAGTAAATTCTGGAGAGGCAATTTCTATTAAAATAAAGTATGACTCTAAAACTGGGACTGAGCAACAGAAAAAATTAGTGTGTCCTTAACAAAAAAAAAAAAAAAGGAGAGAAGGATGGAAGGAAAGAAGGGAGAAACAAAAGGGAAAAAGAAAAAGGAAGGAAGGAAGGAAGGAAGGAGAGAAATAAAGAGAAAAAGAAAGAAAGGAAAAAGAAAGAAAAAAGAAAGGAAGGAAGGATGGAAGAAAAAAAGAGTTTGGGAGGAAAGATGAGTTATCTTCTGAATATGTTGTGTTTAAGATGTTTAGGTAACATATACTTGGAAATGTCTGGAGGACACATATAGAAATATATAGTATATATATATACATATATATATACACACACACATAGAGAGAGAGAGAGAGAGAGAGAAATAAAAACTCATATGATCACTAAGACAGAAAAAGGAAATATCAGGAGGGAGAATTGGGGAATAAGGCATGATATAGATGATGAACTCACCAAGGAGATTGAGTGATAATCAGACACACAGCTTTCATGGTTCTTTTTTTTTTTTTTTTTTTTTTTTTTTTTGATCTAACAAGAACCCAGAGAGGAGAGGATATCTAGGAGAAAAGGACAGTCAATGGTACGGAAGCCTACAGAGAGATCAGGAAGAATGGAGAGGGGGAAAGTGGTCGGTGGATTTGGCAATTAAGAGATCATTGGTAACTATGGAGAGACCAGTTTCAGTTGAGTGATCGGGTTAGAAGCAGGATTGCAGGGGGCTGAGATATGAATAAAAGGAAAGGAAGTGGAGGCAAGAAGCATACACAGCTTCTCTCCCTCTCTTAGGCTTTTGCCTGTGAAAGGGAGGAGAGATAGAGGACAATAGCTACAAGGGATGTTAGGGTCAAGTGAAGGTTTTTTTGAAGATGGGAGAGACTGAGCTTGTTTCTAGGCAGCAGGGAAGGCTCTATTAGATAGGGAGGGATGAAAGATTATTGGGAAAGAGGATGATTTAGGGGTCAGCATGTTGGATGAGGGGGGAGGGGACCGGATCAAGACAGAAGTAGAGAGGATGTTCATGGTAAAGAGAAAGACCTCCTCCTCAAAGGAGATGAGAGTAAAGGAGGAGAGGGTACAATGTGATGTTAAAGTATTTAGAGAAGTAGAGTAGGAAAGAAGAGGAAGCTTGCTGCAAAAGATTCTAGTAGAGATAGAGTGTTTTAGCAGAGGATTTTCCTAGCAAATTATGAAGAGAGGTGCTCTGCCAAGAGGGGAGGGAGAAGAGCTGGGGTGGGAGGTTTGGGGAAGAAAAGCCTTGAAATAGATGCTGTGGGAAGTTTAAGAGGACAGTTAATTTGAGAAGACTAATCGGATTGCCATGAAGCAATGATGGTCCAGTTGAGATTAGTTGGCCCACCCTCTAGAACCATCAAGTAGTTGGAACAGAGGAGGTAAATGGTGAAAGTAATCCCAAATTGGGGCTTGGGAAGACGTGAGCAGCAATAGGACAAGGGGGGAAAGGCAACTACAGCAGCGGATACTGTCACGTTGAATTGTCTCACAGTCAAGATTGAAAAAGTAGAGAAGTAAAGCCAAAGTAAGATGCCCTGGGAAAGTACAGAGTGCTGTCACTTATAATAAGAAAATTAACGTTAGGAGGAATGAGAATAGGGAGAGGAGAAAGAGAGAGAGAGAGAGAGAGAGAGAGAGAGAGAGAGAGAGAGAGAGAGAGAGAGAGAGAGAGAGAGAGAGAGAGAGAGAGAGAGAAGGATAGGAGGATACCCTGTTGTTGGACAACTAGGGGGCACAATGACTAGAACACTAGGACTGGAGTCAGACTTGAGTTCAAATATGGCATCAGACACTTCCTTCCTGTATGATCTTGAGCAATTTACTTAACTTCTCTCTGCTTCAACTATACCTCAATTACCCAACTATAATGGGTAATATAAATAACACCTACTTCCCAGACTTGTTGTAATGATCAAGTGAAACAATATGTGTAAAGTGCCTGGTAGTATATACTTCCTAGCTATTATTTTTATTATTACAATTATTATTATTACTGCTTCCTAACCTAAGGAAAACTCTTCTTGACATCAGGTCCAATGCCTCCTGCTTGTATAATTCTGGGGAAGTCACTAACTTCTCTGAATTTCAGTTTCTTCATCTATAAAATGGGAATAGTAATACTTGTACTTTCTACCTCACTCAACTAGTAGATAGTTGTGAAAAAAGTGCTTTAGAACCTTAAAAGCCCTATAGAAAATAAATTATTATGGTAAAGAATTCTTGCCAAAGCAGAAATTGAGCTAAGAGAATTGGCAATGGATTACTTAAAGAGACTCATTTGAAGGGACAGACAACCTTTAACTATGAATAGATTCTGATAAAAGACAAGATAAAATTAAGAAGTTTAGGATCTTTACTCTTGTATAAATGTCCTGCTTGCCTCAATACTATTCTTCCAGAACTCTTTATTTTTGAAATTCTTGGAAAAAAAAAGCTGTAAGAGTACATGGAATATTCTGGCTTGCAGTATGGCTTTAGGTACTTCACTGGGTCCCATTTTCTTCTGTAAAATATGGATGTCCTATTTTAACTAAATAATCTCAAATCAACAAATCAATCAAAAGTAATTGATTAGGTACTCTAAGGTAAGTCCCAGCTTCAATATTCTATGATTTTATAATGGTTCTGGTTCTACCCAACAAGAGATAATGATTTTCCCCCACCCAAAAATCAGCTAGTAATTCCTTTCTGGTCTTCAGAATCCTTATAAATAAAAAAAGAAGCTGAGGGATTGTTTAAGTAGACACTACACTCTAAGTTGTCTTCTGGTTTTTTAATGTCATGATTCTGTGGCTCCTTATGTCCTCCATTGACTGCTATAGAACACAGAATTTAATGAATAAATAAACAGACTAAACAATTTTTTTTTTTCTGAGAACAAGGACATATTAAAGTAACTACCACCAGAAAAAGCACCAAAGGGATCATTATAATCTCTGAGAGCAGATGCCATGTTTTATTCTTCTTTTGAATATCTCTCCTGGCCCTACCTACCACAGTATCCTTCTTGAGAGCAGGGGGTACCCACTCTCTAAAGATAAACATAGACTCTGAAATAGAAGCTATTTGAGGGCAAACATTGCTCTGAAGAATGCAAGGTCAATGGCATCTAGGAATTTATTGGATTTGGGGAGGGGGAAGAGAATGACTAGGCACTAAGGGAAGCACAGAAAACCAAACAATTCCTGGCACTAATAGGACTTTTACAGAGTAAAGTACCAAAAAGCTTCCTTTTTATCTCTTGTTTTCCTACCAGGTAACATTTTCCAAGAAGTTTTCAAAATATCCAAGAAGTATTCAAAAGAAGTGTTCAAATTTGGAGGGGCTGGGTCAAAGCTCTTATATCCATTGCCCTGATAGGCTCAAAACACTGGCCTCCCTTACCTCCTGAGAGACCAAAAAGAGTTTCACCGAAAGCCGGTCCTTTTTTTGCATTTCTTTATTTTTGTCCTTCATACATCCATTGACATTGTTAATCTCTGGTTAAATAACCATGGCTCTTCTACATCTGGTTCAATTCCTTTAAAATGGCTAGATTTTCATTGTTTCCCTTCCCTCAGGAATAGCTTCCCTGATTCTTGCTGAGGCAGATGACCCAGTGCCAGCAGGAAAGAGCCCCAGGAAGTCCCCACAGCCTTATCCCAAGTTCAAATCCCCAGGTGGGTTTTGAACTGATTGCATCAGAGATTGCTGGGTCAGTGCATTTGTCAGGAACTTTTCAAGCCTCTGAGGTACTTTGTTGGGAAGAGTGCAAGGTTCTGGCTAGTTTTAAGTGTAATTAAAAGATTTTCTTTCTCTTCCCCTCCCCCCTCCCATCTTTGAAATATAGTTCCTCTGGTTTTTTTCCAAAAGAAAATGCTTACAGCAGATGCAAATCCTCTTTGCTTCTGTGGCCTGGTTTATCTCTGATAGCATTTCCACAGTCCAGAAAGGTTTTTAATGGGATATGGAAAATGTCTTTCCCCCCAAACACTAATAACAATAATAATAATAATAAAGTCCAGACCTTTTTAAAAAATTCCTTCAAATTGCTTTTTATAACACATTCAGCATTTTCAGGGACATAATTAAAACATCAAACAGTTTTCCTGCTGGTTATGCTAAAATTTGAATACTTGAGTCAGCCTCTATTATTAGAAATTAAAATGGACTAGAGTATTTATTAAGAAGATCCTCTTAAATAACTATTCAATCAGATTTGTTCTGTTTTGTATAAAGACAAGCTCCATAATGTGAAAATACCTGTTTTTTAATAAAGTTGGTAATGACTAACAGGAGAATACATTTTCAAAATTGAAAAAATATATATTTTCATTCACTATTTTCTCAATTTAATGTGCCTAATTTTCCCATACAACTCCATCCCTAAGGGGGGAAAAGTAGAAAAAAAAAAAAAGTCCATTACCAATACATGAAGCTCCCTGTAGTCTGCTCTCTTTGGATGTAATTGCTATCAAGGAGGTTGGTAGCAGGGTAATTTTAGTTCAAATGAGTACATAGCCTGAAAAAGGATAAATTAACCTTTGTAGGGCTGAAATTAGATCCCAGTGAGGGATTGTTCTAACTAAATGTATGTTCAGTTTGTTTAAAAAAAAAAAAAGTTGGCCAGTGAATAGCTGGTAAAATATAGGAGAAATGATGGAAATAAAAGTAATAAGTAAGTAAAAGGCTGGGAAGGATGAAAGCTGAAGGTTTTCATCTTTCTTTAGGTAGTTTCTCCTAATTTTTCAAGGTTTCTGTAACATTGCTGTAGCTGTATAAATAGCTTGACAACAATATTAGTTCACAGTTAGTAGGATGGAAACACTGTATCTCAATGGATAATGGGCAAGCCTCAAAACCAGAAGAACCAAGTTCTACCTCTGACACATAGTGGCCGTGTAACTCTTGGCAAGTCACTTAATCTCTCTGTGTTCTTGACAGCTCTCAAAGATTACAATTTACAGAGACAGTGCCAACCTGCATTGGTAGAGGGCTCCTTCCTCACTCAGGGAGCAATCTATAGACCAATGTTATCACAGGTTCAGTCTAAATCCCTCTTTAGTGGATATACATCTAGACTTGAAGTCAAATAAAACAAGGTTCAAATCCACTTACTAAACTATTGCTATAAGTCACTCAAATCTTACTGAGACTCAATTTCCTAATCTGTAATGTGAAGGTAATAATAGCTATTGCACATACCATAGAATTATTGATCAAAGAAGAAATATGCCACATAAAATGTCCTGCAAAGCTTAACATATATAAATGCTAATTATCATTAGAATTAATGATTAGCACTATTATTATTATTGGTTTTTTGAAGGTTAAGGCTTACAAAGTGTTTTCTTCACCCTGTGAAAAAGAAAGTATGTATATTATCATCATGCTTATTTTACAAATGAAAAAACTGAGCTCTAGGTAAGATTGCTAGGTGGGTCTCATTTCCTTTTCTGTAAAAGAAAAATAGGTTTCTATAAAAATAAAAAATAAAATAAAAATTTTCTTTTCTGTAAAATTTTAAAAAATTTAAAAGGACTAGAGAATTTCTAAAGTACCTTCTAGAACTAGCTCTATTCCTTTAGGATCTTAAGAGGCTCTTTAAAGGACAAAATAGAAAATGCCAAAGTCTTCCTATGTGTCTAGAACCATTACCCAAAGCTGAAGAAGCAAAGAGAATCCTCAAAGAATTTATAATCTAAGAGAAGGCAATAGATATGAACAATAGGAGAGAAGGACCTTAAGAATAGAATAAGTGACAAGAGGTCCAGAAAAATGGGGAAAACGTTTCTGGATTGAGAGGAAGGATTATGGGAAGAAATACTACTTGGGAAGGTCTTACCAGTGAAATCTTACCTTCTTCACAAAGGTCCATAGGTCCCTAAAAGTGTTAGTTTAATTGGGGATTTGAAGCTTGTCACAAATGCTAAAAGTAGCCTCATACCTAGGAATTAGTATGTCTCAAATTCAGCTCCCACAAGGAATGAAGGAATGAACAAACATTTATTTCTGCTACTATCTGAAAGGCCCCATGTTAGGTACTGGAGGGCTAGGGGGAGAGGAATAAGAAAGGGTCACATGGTCAAATGAGGTCTCATTACATGATAGTGTGATCAGAATATGTTTCTTGGAAGCAATAGGATTTACTCACAAAGTAAAGGGCTTGAGGGGAGAGTTCAAGGTAAATAAATAATACTTTGTTAACAAGTAAAAGCAGGGAAGAAAAGAGAGAAAAAGGGGGATGGCCAGGAAACTACATTCCTTGGCTGGAGATTTATTGGCGCATGGAAGCCAGAAAGCAGATAGTTTCATTAGAAAGAGAGAGAATTCTCCTGTGACTGGTTCCTTCTTCTCTCCACACCCTCTGTCCTTTTTAAGTACATCTTGGTCCCCCGCCCCTTTCCAATTCAGTGCTGCTGGCCAGTTTTATTTTGGGAGGAACCAAGGCTTGGGAAAGTCATCCTGCCAAATTCTTTTCGATGAAAGTGTTGTGGCTTCCCGGCTCCCCAGTCTCCACCCACGCTTGGACCCACCCAAACCACTGGACTGTAGGTTAAAAAGCTCAAATCCAGGTGCAGAGCCCACCTGCTAATGGGCCTCTTCCCCAAAGTCGATCTGCCTAAAAGTTTAAATATATATATATATATATATATATATATATATATATATATATATATATATATATATATGTATACATACATACATATAAATGAATAGGGAGAGCAAAAGGGAGGGAGTACTTGAATACATTTCTGAAGTCTAAGAATTTTGTTGCACTACCATCCACCGAAGTAAAAACATCTCCAAGAGTATTCCCTGGAGCCTGAGACTGTTCTCTCATCACACAGGGTTCAAAGACAATGTAAGGCATGAAGCGTAGCTGAAAGTGTCTGTATATAATAATGTCTGTATGATGTTGTTTTGTTTCTGCCTTGCCTTTACCTGAAATATCTGAAGACATTGTTCGAGGCAATGAAAAAATATGAATAATGTGAGGCCTTGAGATCAAAAATCACTTTTTTTTTATTTCCATGGTTGTTAGTAGCCGATATCCCACACACATCTCTTCATTTCTAAAGAGGCAGGGAAATGCTGGAGAGATTAAGGAAGGGACATTTTCTTATGTTTATTATTGTTATTATGAGCCTCTTCTTGATTCTTGAAGATGTTGAGAGTGTTTGATGTGGCAAAACCAATCATTGGGAGAAAAAGCCTTGCAATTTAAATATGAGATAAAAGAAGGTTTGCATATATGCATGACACAGAGCAGAATAAATTATTTACCACCTTCGAGGATAGCCCTAGCCACCGAATGGTTGAAGACCACACATAGATGCTGCCAGAACTGAAGAACGGTCCTAGGCCCAGAATCTAAAAGAGGTCCTCCATCCAGGAACAGATATGATTAGCCCACCCTTTGAAATGATGGACAGATAGTCTCTGCTTTTCACCCCTTGACATTTTCCTTCTTGGCTCATTTGAATGATACCTGCTATAAATCTCTACCTTCCATCTTACCACCTTTCCTGGCTCATTTGATGATTTCTGCAGGTGTTCAGACAGGAAGGCAGCAACATGAATGCAATTAGGATTTCACTCAGTGGTGATCTATTTACTGTAAGGAGGAATGTCCAGGATTGCATCCTAACTTAAAGCTGATGTTCCCTGTAATGGAAAGAGTCCTAGATTAGGAGTCAGAATATCAAAATTCTAATTCTTTGTCACCATCAGCTGTATGACCATGGCAGGGTGGTTGTGAGAACCAAATGAGTCCTTAGGATGATAGATTTAGAGTTGGAAAGGTCCTTCAAGGTCATCAAGTTCAACTTACTCCCTCATTTTTTAGATGCAAGAACTGAAGCTCAGAGAGAAGGAATGATAACACATATCAGAATATCAGAAACAGAAGTTGAACTCAGAGCTTCTGACTCCACATCTGACACTATTTTGCATCCCATTGCTTCCCTATCATTTTCTATAAAAAGGGCTTTGAAATTTTTTAAAAAGTTATACAAATACAGTGCATTATTCTATATGCTATTGTTTTACATTTATATAGTATAATAATCAGTATACCTATAAATGCATGTGAACATAGTACTTTAATAACAAAATAACCCTCCTGTATTTCTGTCCTTTTCTTGAATTTCACTGTAATCCAAAATATTAATCACCTGATGGCCAACACTTTGGCAATGACTCACTTACTTTATTCTATATTATATTATTTTACATTCATATATTTCATAATAATCAATATGCTAACAAATGCATGTGAACATAGTACTTTAATAACAAAATAACCTTCATGTATTTCTGTCCTTTCTTGAATCTTGCTGTAATCCAAAATATTAATCACCTAATGGCCAACACTTTGCAATGACCTATTCACCTTGAGCAGGAGATGTATAATTTGTTAGCATTTCTATACTCTAAGACCAAACTTTTTGATTTCAGAACCCATTTACTCTCTTAGAAGTCATTGGGAATTCCCCTAAAGAGCCATTGTTTATAGGGGTTATATATTGGTATTTACCATATTAGATACTACAGCATCTTAGTATTATTATGAAAATAGTTTTAAGCTGCAGGTTTCTCTGACAGAGTCTCAGGAATCACATAGTGTCTCTGGAATCATACTTAGAGAACTGCCACCCTAAGTATTTCCAGTTTAATAAGTTGTGTTAGACTTGGCTTTTTGCTGCTGTAGCCTTTGAAAACCTATCTCCAAGCTATGATGAAAATCTGCAAAGTGAAGCAGCTCATAGAGAATTAGATTTATAAAGAAAACCTGAATACAAATCCCATCTCAGACACTTATTAGTTGTGTGACTGTATGCAATTCACATTACTTTCCCTCTCTCAATTTCTTCATCTGTAAAATGTGGATAATAATGGCACTTATATTGCAGGATCATTATTAGGATCAAATGTAAAGCACTTTGTAAACCTGAAAGTACTATATAAATAATAATGTGATGATGATGATGATGATGATGATGATGATGATGATGATGATGATGATGATGTTCTGTTGTTTCAGTCATGTCCAACTCTCAATGCCCCATTTTAGAGTTTTCTTAGCAAAGATACTGGACTAGGCTGACATGACTAGTATATTTTTTAAAATGAGGAAAGCCAATCATATGGTGGGAACGAAAAGTCACAGATATCCATTTCCTGTGTCCATTAAACATTAAAAGATAAGAGGAAGGATTTTAATCTAGATAGGGCAGCTTCTCTGTACAAGATGTATGAGAAAACACAAATAAGAATTCCACAAGATGAGGAAATATTGGCGGGTCTGCTCACATTATAGATCCATTGAAGCATGGATAATTATCATTATCATCATTGTCATCATGACTGCATAGAATCATAAAGCTAGAAAGACTTTGATCCATGCAGGCCAACCTACTATCTCAGCCACCTTGGACATCTGGATATTTCAAAAGATCATAGATTTAAAACTAGAAGGGGCTTTTCACATTCAACTCCCTCACTTTACAGATTCAGTAATGGAGGTTATATAACTTGCTCAAGTTCTCACAGCTAATATCCAAGGTGATGTTTGAACCTAGATCTTCCTGGCTCCAAACCCAAAAGTCTATTTCTCCCATAGTAAAGTTTAATTTTATTACCTTCCTGGAATGATTCCCAAGCAATTGGGGGCCATTACCAGTCATCCTGACCTATGACTTACCACTGGACTTGATGACTTTGTACAGTTTTGTCTCACTTAAATCCAATTTCAATATCTTTCTAATCTTTGAAATTCTTCTTAAGTTAGAGCTTGATGCAAACAGTATGATGTCACCTGCAAATTAGAGCACTTGTAAGAACATCACTACATCCAAGCTCTCCACTCAGGATAATCTCATTTGAATTTTTTGCCAAGCTTTCTAGACTTCCCCCCTTACTCTTCATTGTTTTATTCACTGACTAAATCCTTTTTAGAAAATTTATGAGGGAACATGTACAAGAATAACATAAAATGAAGGGATTATATATCCATCAATGTATTTATTGATGCATGAAATTATCAAAGAGTTGCAAAGTAATAAGAGAAACAAGTTACTTTGTTATTTATGAAGAATTTCAAAGATTAGAGAGAATGGAATATTCAAGGCATAGAAGACAAAATGAGTAAGTACACAATGGTAGAAAATGTAGGTTTAAACTAGGGGTCTGAAACTACTACCCCTGGGGCAAATCCATCTATCGCCTGTTGTTTGTTTTGTTTTCTTTTTAAATACTGTGGAAATGCAGTCAGCATTTTATAAGACCTGGACACTAATACTCTAAAAGACATAGGTCTTGGAACATTATATTTCAAAGAGCAAAGTAGCTGAAGTTGCACCCAAGAATAACTTACTGGAAAAGTTGAGTAAAATTCTGGATAAAAATAAAACCAGTTATTTTACAAACACATTTTACAAAAAAAAAAATTTATTGGTAAAAATAAACAAGATTTGGGGAAGAACAGTAGACTTTTGGGGACAACTGGAAAAGATCTGAAGAAAAATCCCACAACTGTAGTTTGATCTTCAGTAAGTGTAAACACCTCCAGCCTAGCTCCACTGAAAACTGTAAGAGTGAGCCTGGGGCTAGCTAAGTTGGGTAGTAGCCTTAGTCCCAGCCACAGGAATTTTCACCTCCAGGATAGTGTGAGAAATCAGGTATTTGAGTCTGGGAACATTGAGGGAATCTCTGCTGATAAGGAACATTTGGCCCAGCTGTTCTGCCAAGATACTGCTTTGAGCAAAAAGGAACCAGCATTAACCCAATGAGTGCAGAAGTAGTGAGGCAGTGTTAGCTACTGGCTGTGCAAGAAAGCAGATTTCTTGATTTTCATTCCAGGCCAAAAGGGAGGGAACTGAAGGAAGACCAGAGGCCAGAGCACCATGCCCCATCCTCCAGGACTAGATAGGTATTACATCAACAAGTTGCTATTTTTAAAAAATGAGTAGGAAAATGAGAAATAATGCAATCATTTAACGTTATTATGGGAATAGAGAAGACCTGGTTTCATCTTCAGAGAAGAAAAAAAAAGCCTCTCCTAAGCCCAAAGAATATGATTAAATGGTTCACCTACACAAAAATAGTCATAGTAGAATTCAAAAAAGACTTTAAAAATCAAATGAGGAAATTAAAAAAATAAGAATAATCCAAGAATGAAAAGTCAACCAACTGGAAAAGAAAATCCAAAATCTTAAGGAAAAAAAAAACTCTTTGAAAACTAGAATTGGGCAAGGGGAAGTCATTGAAATCATAAGAGATCAAGAAATAGTAAAACAAAATATAAAGAGTGAAAAAATTGAAGAGAATGTGAGACATAAGAAAAACAACAGATCTAGAGAATAGATCAAGAAGAGAAAACAAGAAAAATCGACTATCTTAAAGCTACAATCAAAAAAAAGAATCTTGGTCTCACAATACAAAAAAATAATTAAATAAAATTGTTCTAAAGTGTTAGAATAAGAAGGGAAAATAGAAATAGAAAAAATCCACAAATCACCACCTGAAAAAATCAAATCCACAAATTACCATCCTACAAGGAAAACCTACAAAAGTATCATAACCAAATTTTGAAATCCTCACGTCAAGGAGAAAATATTATGAGCAACAAGAGAGAAAAAAATTAAATATAGTGAATCCACAATTAGAAAAACCCCAAACCTAACAATGGTTACCTTAAAAGAATACAAGTCTTAGAATACTATATATATCAAAGAGCAAAAGAATTAGGATTACGACTGAAAATATCATATCTAGCAAAGTTAAGCATAATCCTGAAAAAAAAGACGGATATTCAATAAATTGTCAGACTTTCAGAATTTTGTTGCAAAAAGACCTCATCTTAATTTTTAAAAAAGACTTTATTCAAGAGGTAAACATCAAAGACATGAACAAACTATTTATATTTTATACATGGCAATATAAACTTTATATCTAAGATTAGTCATTAATAATTGGGTAGTTAGAAAAATAGGTTAGTGCTGAGTACAATGTGATTCTAAAAAGTAAAACTGTAGGAAAAAGTGGAAAGAGTAATTGTACAACTGAGATGCAAGAGGAAGAACTGACACATGGAAATTAGGTGGGGAAGCAGGGTATTGGGAATGGGTTAAGAGGGAAATACACACACACATCCAGATGGGTACAAAAATCTTCTAAATTCAGAAAGAAAAGAGACAGGGCTCTGGAAGAGGATAAAGCAAGGATTTTTAGAGGAAACCCTATTAATGTCAGATCAGATTTAAAGAAAGAACAACATATACATTTAGAAGAGAATAAACATCTTCTAATTTTATTTTTAAAATATTAGAGAGAAGGAAGAAGATAAGGATATAGCTTACGTAATAGGAGGGCAAGCAAGGTAGTGGATAGAAGTAAAACAGAGGAGTAGAGAGGAATAGGAAATAGGAAATACATACAAAGAAAATAAAGATGAGGAGTCGAATTCATTAGGTTAAAAAAAAAGCAGGGATGGTAATAATGATCTCAGACAAAGTTAAAGCTAAAATAAATTTAATTAAATAGAAAAATTATCATGTCAGCCATATTAATCAGAATTGTTTTAGACTATTTAAAATAACTAGACTTTTTTTTGTACTGCTCATTTGTTCATGATTGCTAAATTCACAATTAAAAAGAAAGTTGATGGGTTTTTTTTTTTGTTTTTTGTTTTTTTTTAAGTAAGAAATTTCCTCAGCAAGAGGAAACATCCATGCTAATCTCAGCTCTGTTGCTTTGAAACTTTGGTAAAATCACTTCCCTGATCTGGGCCTATGTCTTTACCTGTAAGATTGAGGTGGGAGAATGGAGTAAATGGGACAATATCTAAGTCCCTTTCAGCTTTAAATTCTGTACTTCTATAAATGCTTGGGAGCCATTAGCAGTAGAAGTCTTTTCTGTCTGTAGCTGCCTGACATGTATGAACAAGTATGTAGATGTAAATGTCTACAAGCTGAAGACACAAACACTCAGGCTGTTTACATTTCTTTTTACAATGAACTGTGTGTGAAACAGAGAGTTCAGAATCCTCAAGAGCTTAGGATGTCTGGATTCTGATTTTTTTTTTTAAACTTATAGTTTGTGTGTGTGTGTGTGTGTGTGTGTGTGTGTGTGTGTGTGTGTGTGTGTGTGTTTAAAGTATAAACTCAGAAACCTTTGTATCTCATCTGGGGATAATAGACAGAATAGCTGAAGGCAATACTGGGGACCAGACTTGGCTGCAAACATGAAAAATGCTAAAACTCAGTCATTCTTGATTGGAACTTGAGGGAAAGTAGCCCAATCAATCTGTGTTACTTCAAATAGGAGGAAAACTGGTGCCCAAGTTGAAGGGAGCTCTGACCCATCCTTCTGCTTTTTTTCTTTTGGCCCTCTCAGGGAGGGTGCTCCCCTATTTCAGGGTTGTCTGGTGGGTGGTCTTTACTGAGATACAAAGAACATTCCTGAAACCTGATTAACCAGATACCAATCACCTAATATGTCCTCTTACTCAGGGCGTGTGCCTCAGCTGTGAGCTGGGGTGTTTTGGACTTTAGGAATGGAGTTGACCTGGTCAACCATCCTTAGAGTGAAGAGCTGGGTGACAGCCTACCCTGAGGCTGGGTGATTACCTGCTTGGACCGAAAGTTAAATTAGTCAGATGCACAAAGCCCTCGTGGGAGTGATTTAACTCTCCCCTGAGCACAGGGTCTTGAATTTGCACATAATAGGAATTAAATTGAATTAAACTGAATTGAGCTCAGAGAGGGAGAAGATCTAAGTTTATGAGTCTTTTTTTTTTAATCAACAGCCTTTTTTTTTTTTAATCTACCTTCAATAGAAGAAAAATGTCTTAATCATAACCTGTTGCTATACAGGATGTCCCAAAAAGTTTTAGTGTAGTTTTCACTTTAATATTATCCCATTTAACAATAAGGAAACTGAGACTCAGATTAAGTGACTTGTTTATGATCACACAGATAAAATCATTTATCAACTGCAAGTCTTCCTACCTATCCACTAAGCAGGAGTACATCCTGCTCCTGAAGAATTTAGGTGGAACAAGTGAAATTTATGTAGCTTATATGATCACCTAGCCTTGTATTTGGGTAATGATTAAAAAAAGGAAAAAAAATGGAGAGCATGTTGCTTGCTTTCACAGAGTTTGCAATCTAATAGGAGATAGACAATAGGTGAGCTACGTTTCTCTGAGGGCTTTCCCCACAACCACCCTGAGGATTAGGCAGAAATTAAGTGTTCTTTCTGCTCAGGTTTGCTCCCTTAGCAGGATGTGAAAGCCAGGATAACTTCTCTGGTCTCTTCCATCTCCAAGCTCAACTTTAACTAGATAGAACATTCTGTCTCATTAATAGATGGAAAGAAATTCCACAAATAAGACATTCCATCTCTTGGCTCCTAGTATTCTTTCTGACTGTCCCCCCATATTTGAAATGCTCTCTCTCCTCAACACTTACTGATTTCCTTCAAGTCCCAACTAAAATCCTATCTTCTGAAGGAAGCCATTTCCAAGCCCTCTTAATTATTTTGATCTCCCCCTATTAATTATTTCCTACTTATTTTATATAAAACTTGCTTTGTATATATTTATTTGCATGGTTTTTTCTCCTATTCTACCATCCCCCCCCCCAATTAGATTGAAAGCTTTCTGAAATCACGAGTTATCTTTTGCCTCTTTCTGCAATCTCTGCACTTAGCACATAGTATAGACAAGTAAATGTTTGTTGATAGGCTATTCTAAATACCCAGGACATTTACTCTCTGTAGTACATAGCTCACATAGTAATGAATCTTGTTTCATTTGCTAGTCTTTCATATGTATTAGTTTAATTTTCCCAGCCATTGTGTTAATTCCTTTAGAGTTAAAGGCTATATCCTACACACACAAAATCTTAGTATTCTAAAACCAATTTTTTTCTGCCCTTAGGCTTTAAACAAGCTGGACAAGTGTCCTAAAGGATATCCAAGGGACAGATGGCAGTGTCTACCACCATAATGCAGCACTGCCCTATGTCTCTTTGTCATTTTTTTGACAGCTCACCTTTCCATTTCCTTTTTCTTCTAATTTCCTTCTCTTTTCTATCTCCTATCACTTTTTTCCAAACTTCTCAGTTTTAGCCTGAAAAAGCTTTCTTCTATTAAATATCAACAACCAATCAGAGCTCTCCTTTTCATCTGATTAGTGAATGAACCTATAATGGTCCCCAGGGAAGAAAGGAGGTTAACTTCCGGGTCTTTGGCCTTTTCTGGATGATTCTGGCAAGGTTCAAAGCTTTTCTTCTTTGTCTGAAGGGCTTTCTTCCTCTTCTCTCCTCAACCACCTTTTGCAAGTCTGGTACTATTTTCAGATGTCAAGTTTGGGAGTTTGTCTGTATCTCTCATAAGATTGTAAGAGATATAAAGGATCTTAGAGGTCATTTAATCCAATCACCTCATTTTAAGATAAGGAAACTGAGGTCCATAGAGGTTAAGTGAGTGAAAAAGCCAAGATTACAGGCTGTCTGCATACTGTATGCCAGCTGCCTTTCAGAATTCTTCACAGGATGGAAAGTCTCTTAGTTGGAGCTTGCTAATTGATCAAGCATTTGTTGAATTATAGATTTATTGAGTACTTTTCACTGTACATAATTGGCTTTTTTTTTTTTTTTTTTTTTTTTTTGCTGATTTGCTGAAATATCCCCCAATCAATCCAAAGGTAAGATGAGCTTTAATGGGAATTGAAAGTTCTTAGTTTGGGTTTATTTTCTTCTCTTTTTTGTTTAAATTTACTAAAGACATTTGACATCTGAAGCTTCCAGAACCAAGGGCTTGGTCTTTGTGACCTGGCGAGGTAGGTGGCAATGTACCCAGAGAACCACTCCACCATTGCCAAGGGTACTCCTCTGGCCCTGTGCAAATAATTAGTGCAGCCAAGGAGCAAACAAATATTTGCCTACTGTTCCATCTGCGTGGTTCTCATGGAGGTCTGGGAGCCAGGGACTGACTCTCTCTCAACTGAGGTGCACGCCTGTGTGACTGGGGAGACATATGGGGAAGATAAAAATGCTGGCTGGTGGAAGAAATGCTCACACACTCTGTGAACCGCCTCTGATTTGCAAATGAAATTTCTTCCCACAGACAAAGCAGGCAACATCAGGCTCTGATTGAAGAGCCAACTCCTCAAAGTCTCAAAGTCAGCAGCGGCCGCCAAACCTCCAGCCACCCAAGGCGGAAGCAGAGATGGAAATAATGAACTGCATTAGCTAAGACTCGAAAGAACCGTCTTTATTAGACAGCTGTTAGGGTCAAAGGAAACCAGAAAGGAGATACCAGGAGGAAACATGGGCTCCCCAGAATAATTGTGGTGCAATTAATAACCGCGGAATCACTATCCTCAGTGGATCCAGTGATATGTGAAGGCAAGGACAGCTCTTGAGTCACTCACTGCAAGGATCGGCCCATGATTCCCCTTCCAAACTTTGTGTCCACAAGGCATAGTGAAACATCCTCAAGAGATGGGTCAATGAGACCATGTGAGCTTTAAAAAAAAAAAATCAATATAAAAGAAATAAACAGCTATAGATCAAGCAAGTCACCTGGAAACCTGGCAACAGGTTAAAAGGATTTCCCTCTCCGTTCTGAGGCAAGATTGTTTTCTGGACATCTAATTCAAGGGCCACAGATAGTTATCAAACAAGGGCTTAGGAGCAGATGAGGGAAATCACCTTAAAGGGGAAAAGTAATGAGGACAAGGGGGAGGATGGAGTGGTACTGGGAAAGGAGTCCGTGATTGGTCTGAACCATGGTTTCTCTAGTTAGGTGTTTGTTTTCACCTTTTCTGCCCCTCTCCTTTCTAGCCTTTACTCCTTTCTGAGCTTTTGAGGTTCAGACCAGAGGTTATGGTTTCAGAAAGAATAAATAATCTCAAAGTTATTAACAAATTGCAGTCACCCAGAATTATTTGGAAATATAACTTTTGAACTTTTGATTAAAAGTTTTAAGTAGATTTTTAATAATTTGTATTTTTACATTGTTTAATCCCCTTGCATTCCTTTTCTGCTCCCTTCCCAGAAGGTTATGCTTTATAATGAAAAGAGGTGTTTTTTAAAGTAGAGAAGGAAGGAGAGATAAAGAGATAGATGGGAGGGGAGAGGGGAAAAGGGAGAAGGAGAGAGAGAAGGAGAGGGAGAAGGAGAAAGGAAAAAGAAGAAAGAAGGATGGAGGGAGAGAGGGAGGAAGGGGGAGGGAAAGATCAAGAGACAGAGAAAGGAAGGAAGAAAGGAAAAACAGGAAGGAAGGAAGGAAGAAAGGAAGGAAGGAAGGAAGGAAGGAAGGAAGGAAGGAAGGAAGGAAGGAAGGAAGGAAGGAAGGAAGGAAGGAAGGAAGGAAGGAAGGAAGGAAAAACAGGAAAGAGGGAAGGAAGGGAGGGAGAGACAGAGAGATAGAGAAAGAGAGAGAAGAAAGAAAGAATGAAAGAAAGAAAGAAAAAGGAAAATCAATAATTCTGATTAATGTGAAGAAAAGTGATATGCTGTTCCATACCTGGAGGCCCCTCAACCCTCTAAAGGGGTTGGAGCAGTGGGGGCACATCTCCTCAAATCTCCTCTTTGGACCCAAATTTGTTTTATATAATTTTATAGCATTTACTTCCAATTGTTTTGTGGTAGTTTTTCCCCTAAGCATTGCTGCAGTCATTATATAAATTGTTTTCCTACCTCTGCTCATTTCATTTTGCATTAGTTCATGGAATATGCCTTAGACTTTTAATCCTTTTGGTGAATCAGACCTGCAGATGTAGTGAGTTTTTTTTTTTTAAAAACCTTTTCTGTCACCAAAGGCTTTGCAGAATGACTGGATTTTCACTTTAAAAATTTTTTTTCCCTACTCCTTTCCTAAAGCCCTGGCTGTGCTATAATTCTGTCTGTGCTTTAATGGAATTAGGAAAGCTTACCTGTCAGAGGAGGCCTAATAGTTATACTGGTGAATTAAGTGGAAGAAAGTCCAGAGCAAAAGGAAAGGGAGGAGGCCAAACTAGATATTTCATTTATCCATTCATTTAGTTTCCATTTTATAATTTCTACTATGTTCAAAGTTCTGGGCAAGGTACAAGGGAAAACCAGGGTTAAATAAAATGAAGTTTGACATAATGTATTTTATAACATAGAGGAAAGGATGATACTTGCAATAAATCATTAATAATCTACAATTATGATAGTACAAAGTACAAAACAATGAGAGGAACAAATGAAGCTATGTGCTCTGTTCAATATCACAACCAGATTTTATTTTATCAGTGGAAATGACATTAAAGAGGAGGCATTACCATTTGCTTTGGACAATAAAGAACATGGGTCTTTCATCATCATCATCATCATAGCTAGCATTTATATATCACTTTAAAGTTTACAAAGCACTTTACAAATATAGTCTGTTTATCTTCAGAAGGACCCTGAGAAATAGGTGATATTATAATCATCCCCACTTTTAGAGATGAGGAAACTGAAGCAGATAATAGCACGATTTGCCATAAGTCACAATATCTACCACCATATTTGAACTGACTCAAGGTCTAGTATTCTCTCCATATATACCTTCTTCTCCATTAGAACATGAGTTCCTTGAGAGCAGGGACATGCTGATTTTTCTGCTTGTATGGTCTGTGCTTTGGACATAGTAAAAACTTAGTCAATGCTTTATTTGCTGATTTTTTTTTCTTTCACATAAAGACTGAAAAAGGGGAGGCCATTTCTTGGGGCGGGGAATAGTGATGTAGGGGATTTAAAGGAAAATGACATCAAAACTGGACTTTCTGCCAACTGGAAGGTGGTAAAGGGTAGAGTGAAGAGGAGGCTTTTGAGTCAGGTTATAATTTCATTGAAGAGGATAGGAAAATGAGCGAGAGGCCAGGAGATAATCAACAAAAATGAGGAGAGATTCTACATGGACCTCCTCCAGCTCATGATGGGTTATGATCTTGCTAGTGACCAACCTTTTCAGGGAAAGAACACTGCTGTTTCTAATAATAACAGCAACAATATCTTCTAAGTATCATGATGGAAAGAAAATTTAGAGCATTCTAGGAAGATTCTCACTAAGCCTGAGTACTTACAAATCTCCTTCCTATACTTTTGGCTGTAGATCACTCAGGTTCAATGCACTGAGAATAATGGCTGTGACCTATGGAAAATTCATGTAAGAAATTGAAGTTAATATAATTGATTGGGATTAGACTAGCTTTGAATATTGCTCCTTTAAAAATGGCCAGTGCTTGGTATTATGTTTACAAACTCATGTGATATGGAGAAGCCAAGGACCTACCCAATCCCAAAGGCTTGCCTCATTACTTCCCTTCTTCTCTTCCTACTCCCCATCCTGGCCCACCTACTTAAGAAATTTTCTGTAAGGATTTAAGAAACCATTGGCAAGGAAAATGGTCCGCTTGGTAGGATTTTAATTTTTTCCTTTAAAAATGTTATTGTTTAATGTAATTTTTGTCTCACCCTCTTATGCTCATCAGATATCACTTTTCACATTTCTTTTTCTCTCCTCAAAAAGACTAACAGAGAAACAAAATAATCACATCATTACCAAAAATGTATTTCTTAGGCAGCTTTTCCAATTCTAGTAGGTTTGGTCTAAGGTAAGTCAAATGTTAACAAGTATTTTCTCTGGGGCAAATTTCCAGAGAAAACTAAACAAGTTTATTGGAAGGTTGGAAAAAAGTCTATCACTCCAACTTAAAAAAAAAGACTCAAAGAGGGGTCTTACTGAAGCATGTGAGATCTTTAACCAAACAGGTAATATCAATACATGTTGCTACTTTTGATAGGGCCTGGGTGACAGGAGTAGGGGCAGAAATGGAAGTTCAAAAAACAAATTCAGAAGAGATAGATGGAAGAGCTTTGTCACTCAAAGAATAATAAATGTTTGCAATGGCCTACTGGGCAAGGCTGTTGAGGCAGAGACTGTGGGTTCGTTCAAGAAGCAATTAGATGCTATCCTGGGGGAAACACTGTATTACAAGAGACATGCATCAATGTGGTGAATGACTTTTCTGATTCCAAAAGAATATTCCCTATGTTCTTTTCTCAAGTGTATCCTCTTAAGGGTCTGTAACCCCAGTGGATGATAGGAATTCTGAAATTAGGCCCAGCAGTGTTCCCTACAAAACTGGGCCTAGAGAAATAATGCTATTTGGGCAGAATTGCCTTATATCACACCTTCCTGTAAGAAGATTTTTAATATAATTGTTCAAGTCCTGATAAACAGAGAGAAAAGAGAGAAAATCATCAGACTAATCTTGGTGGAATATTCCACCTCTCTCATCCCAATTCAGCCCAGCAAAATGTATTAAGTGCTTACTAGTACAATAGTTTTCTAACTGGTCTCCCTGTCTCCAGCTGATTCCCCACTCCAACCCATCCTTTGCTCCACTGCCAAGGTAATTTTTCTAAATTGGGGATCCAACCAGGCCATCTCCCTGCTCTGTGAGCAGCACTGGCTCCCTATTACCTCCTATATCAAATAAACTTCTCTATTTTACAGCAAAAATTTCTCATAATGTGATCCCTTCTCACCTTCCAAATGAGTTAATGTGTAATGAACTTTGCTAATCTTAAGGCTCTGTATAAATGCTAATTATTAACATGCTCATCATTAGGACTGTTAACATCATCGTCATCATTATTAGTTCATAATCATTATCATTATTAATATTATACCATAACCACTACCACCATCTTCATCATCATTACTATTTGTTTTCCACTCTCCTTATACTTTAGAGAACTATACTGACCTATTTACAACTCTTTGAATGTGAAACTCCTTTACTGTGACAATTACCACATGCCTAGAACGCTCCTGCCCCTCACTTCTGTCTTGGTGTACCTAGCTTTCTTCAAAAACTCAGCTTAAATCCATTTGCTGGGGAAAGGAACAGGAGAAAGGAGGCCTTTCTCAGTCCCTCAGTTGCTAATACCTTCTTTTCTTAGATTGCCTTCTACCTACTATGTGTATACATAATTATGAGTATATATATGTATTTGTATGTTATCTCCCCCTCCTTTAGAATGTGCACTCCTAGAGTACAGGGACAGTTTTGCCTCTCTTTTTTGCCATTAAAAAACAAAACAAAACCCTAGTATTAGGATTTCATAGCCTTTCATAGCCTGGACCATAGTAAGTGCTTAATAAATGCATGTTCAATTTACTGCTTACTAAAGGAAAAGTATTGCATTAGGAAATGAAGAATATAAAGATAGAAATGAAACAGTCTCTGTCTTTAAGGATCTTACAGTCTACATTCCAATAGTCTTTAACCAGGAGCACACCCTTCTCCCCAATTCTACATTTCAAATTCCTTTGACTCATGTTCTCTTTCTTTGCTTCAGTTTCTATTAAAGTGGCAGCCCTTCTTCTTGACAAAGTCCAAACTTCCATTTGCACTCTTGTTCCCATTCCCCTATCCTTTCTCATTTCTTATGGCAGATTGCCATATTGAAATTGTCTGTCTGTCTGGCAATCCCTTCCTCTCCTTAAATTTCTATTTACTGACTCATTTTGAAGTGTCTTCAAACTCACAAGTCTACTCTTTCCTTTAAAAAATATCATCTAATTCTCATCTCCCCTCAAACTATCATCTCATCTCTCTCATTCCTTTCATAGCCACATTCTACAAACTGCTATCTGTACTTACTATTTTTTTCCTTCTCACTCACTTCTCAAATCCTTGCAATATGATTTCTTGACTTCATTATGCAACTGAAACTATTTTCCAGGATTAACAATGATCTATTATTTAAAATTTAATATCCTTTTTTCAGTTTTCACCATGCTCAACCTCTCTCAGCAACATTTGTCACTGCTGGTCCCTCCTTCCTCATGGTTATTGTCTTCTCCCTGGATTTTTAAGGGCAGCTGTTCTCTCCTAATTATATTCCTTCTCCATTCCTCCCTCTCAGTCTCAAATCTTTTGCTGGATTTTCATTCATGGTCTACTCCCTATGTTTGGATGTACCCCACTGCTCTGTTATGAGTCTTTTCTCTTTTCTTTTTTTATAGGCTTTGTCATAGTGACTTTAATTATTTTTATTTTCTTTAATTATAATTTCCATAATGGGTCACCTTTAGATCTATATATGTCACTTTCATCTCTTTCCTGCACTCAAGTTCCACATCATCAATTATTTATTGGACATTTCACATTGGATGTACCATTGGCATCTTAACCAATGCATCTCAATGCATTCAAGACAGAACTCATTATTTTCCCTTAAACACTCCCCTCTTTTAACATCTGTTTTTTTCTGTTAAAAGCTCAGTCTTCTGATATCCAGACTGACAAGCTCAGAATCATCCTCAACTTTCCATCTGACTTACAGGTGGCATCTCATATTAGAACATGGCTACTTGAGAGCAAGGACTGTAATCTGTTTTTCTGTTTGTATTCTCCATGATTAGACCAGTGCTTTGTACCTAATAAATGCTTAATGAATGCTTTTTCATTCATGTATTCATTCATTCAAAAATAATCAGTTAATCGGTCAACAAGCGTTTATTAATCACTTAACTTTGTACCAAACACTATACTAAATGCTAGAGATACAAATAAAAGATAGAAACAGTTCTTGTCTTCAAGAAGCATATTCTAATAGGGAAGAAAACATATAAATAACCACATACACATCAGATATATTCATAGTAGGTGGAAGGTGATCTGAGAAGGGAAGGCATTATCAGCTGGGGGACTGGAAAAGGTCAAAAGATGGGAGATTACCCTAGTTCAGGACTCATCACCTGCCTCTTGGACTACTGTAACAGCTTCCTAATTGGTATCCTTGCCTTGTCTGTTTTCTACCTAATCAATCCTTCTTAACACTATCAAAATAATATTCCTGAAGCACAAGTCTAACTATGTCTTCTATCCAAGAAGCTCCAATATTTCCCTCTAGCATCTAGATTAAAATACAAACTTCTTTATTTGTTCTTTAAACTCTACATCATCTAGTTATTGCATGCTTTCCCCATATTTATTATATATTACTGTCCTTCATGTACTTTTCATTCCAGCACAACTTGTCCAGTTATTAATCCCCATACATGACTTTCCATTCCCCATCCCCTCTAATTTGTACCATCAGCCATGCTAGAATTGAATGCACTCCTCACTTCTGCTTTGTAGAACCTCTTAAGTTCTTTCAGTGTCCAATTCCCTAGTAATAACTAGAATACTTGGGATGAGTGGTAGTTTTTCTTTTTTTAGTAAGTTTTTGTCACTGTCTTCTGTTTTTTATATTATAACAGTCATTCTTCAATATTCTTCCCTTTGCCCCTCCCAAAGAACCATTAAATACCTGAGGAAAAAAATCAGTGCAACTGAAATCAACACATTGGAACAGTCCAAAAACATGTGCAATGTATACCACTGGTAGACCTCTTCATTCTTCATTTGAGTTATACTTGATCTTTATAATTCTGTTACATTGTTTTTGATTTTTTGGTGTGTAGTTTTGTTTTGTTTTCCATTTGCATTGTTGTAGTTGTAGTGTATATAGTTTTTTGTCTCTGCTCATGTCCTTCCACATTAATTCATACAGATATTTCCATAGTTCTTTGTATTCATCACATACATTATTACTTATAGCAAAGTTATGTTCCATTACATTCATATACACAATTTATTTAGTCATTCTCCAACTGATGAACATCCACTGTGTTTCAAAATCTCTTTAATCCCATAAAAGGTCCTGCTACAAATTATTTGGAGACTTTCTTCTAATTGATGACTTTTTTGAAGTATAAACCCAACAATGGAGCTTCTGCTTTAAGGAGTATGGACATTTAATTATTTTCTTTCTTAAATTCCAAATTGCTTTCCAAAATAGTTGTACCATTTTACAGTTCCACAAAGAATGTTTTAGTGTGTCCATCCATATTTTTACAACTCCTCTAACTGACAATTATCATGAATGATACTTAATAGGCATGCTTAGAAAATCATCAATTGTTAAGGAAAAACCAACAGTAGAGTCCATAACTGTGTGGGAATGGAAAATTGGGGACTTATTGGGGAACTTGTTATTTATGAACAAAATCTTTTCCCTTCGTCAGCTCTAAAGAATTCTTAATACAATTTAAGCAATTGGAAAGAAGATGAGAATGTTTCAGCAGGCAAGAGTTAAGTAAGACTAAAAGCAGATTTCAATGGTTAAAAGGAATATGTTCCCAGAAAGATTGTAGATCTTTGGAAGAGAGCTTTATAAATTACAGCAACTTCAGTTTAACTTAGAGATTTAGATATAAGCCTACAAAGGGAGAGAGACTACAGACTAAACAACCTCAAACTCTTTTCCACCTCTATGATTGGTGTGTTAATTGATCACTTTGGATGGAAAGCATTTCTAACTGGGGATCCAGGGGTTAGTGATAGTTTTTAAAAAACTTTTCAGAGTATATGTTGTGAAAATACAATTCTATTTTTCTGACATAAAGACAAACACTGTACCATATTTTAGGGAATACAAAGAAAAACAACAGACAGTCCTTGCTCTTAAGGAACTCATAGTTTAATGGAGGAGACAACATGCAAACAACCATGTACATATAAGTTATATCCATTTTTCTCACTAATCACTTGTGTTATCTTCCATTTCTGAACCACAAATCTCATATCTGTAAAATGAAAAGGTTATATTTCATGACTTATAGAGTCCTTTTCTGTTTAAATATTCTAGTATTCCAGGATCATTATCTTGGAACCAAAATCAGGATGTCACAAAAAGTGTTGTTAATGAAGAATTTGAGAATATAATTTTTATTGTTCTTTTCCTAATTTAGGATTTAGAACCATCACATTATAATGGGACCTATTCCACTGTTCATAGTAGATATCTGGTATGTGTTCTTATGCAGGGAAAGTTATTAGAGAAGAATGGAGAAAAAAGGGTGACAAAATGAGGTAGTCTAAAGAAATCCAATAATTGTCTGGCAAAATAAATAATTGTCTGGCAAAAACTTAAGACTTGTCTCCAAGAACTCCCATTGACATCATCATACCTTACACTTTTAGGTATTTTAAAGACTTCCTCATCCTCTATATAATTTGATTTTCACAACAACAAAGCAAGGTATGTCAAATAAGCATACTAGAAATCAAAAAAGTGATTATGGTCACAAATTTATTTTGGAAGAGCCAAATTAAAATGTTGGTCTTTGCATGTAAAGCATTTTAAAAAATCTTAAAGTGCTAAAATATTGTAAATGTTAGTCATTATTATCATCACCATACCACACCACCACCATCATCATCATCTTTACTTCTCTTAGGATGCATAAAAAGAGTCCTGGGACAAGTTGCTCCACTATTATTTTTTATGCTTAATATTTGGAGAACTATTACACAGGTGGACACAATGATTATTGTTGTAGGGGGAGGTGTAAAGTCATATTTTGTAGGCTAGGCAGAATCATGCTGGTACAAATCCAGAAGTAGATAGGCTATCATGGTGATATAGTCTCCATTTTATTCCCATATAGTTTTATTTTCTTGTGTTAGATGTCTATATTTTGAGAGCTTTTCATCCCATGTAGTTTGGAAGGGATAAAGATTTAGCGTGGCCAATCTCTCAAAAATATCATTTTAAAATGTTTTATATGTCATTGTGATATCCAAGCCATCATGTGTTTTGTCTGTAATGATGCACCAGTTTCAGTACAGTTTGCTAGTTGAATTTTCAAGGAATTGGGCATTATATTTACAGTATAAAGATTTCTATCTGTTTGTGAAAAATGATGAGTTTCTAGCCTACAATTCTTACTACATAATTGTGTCCTTTGAGGTATTTGGCAAGTATTAAATTTTTGCAGCCACAGAGATACATTGCATGGCTTCTATCATTTCTTTATGATATTTGCATCAATCAATAAGTTCAGGTTCCTTAGAGATGACTTTTTTGTTATTTCTAAAAGTGGTGACCTGAATTTACATCCCTTTCATAAACTTCTATGTTCCTATATACAAATCCATGTGTTTCACTCATTTTTTTGTTGCTTTTTTAAATCAACAAATATTATAGACTTTATTCTTGCAGATATCATAGAGGACCATTGGATTGCACTCTTAGATCTCAGCTACTTCATAGGCTTCATCTGAAAGTAAATTAATATTGATTACATTCAATCTGTCTATTTGCATATATCCATTGGCAGCAATTATTACTTCTGCAGAAGCAATTCTTTATGTTTTTAGCCTGTTTATCATGTGATCTGCTAACATTTTTCAATGCTCTTCCTACTTCTGGATAAGAAAGTATCAAATTTCCCATAGTTATGTTTTTATTTAATTATTTTCTGGATAAGTAATTCATTTACCCATTTTATTACATTGAGACTGTTATTATGAAGGTGCTACTTGTGCCAAATGTGTTCTTCCTTTTGTACTTTAATTTCAGGATGCCAGTAAGTCTCTTGACATAAAATGACTCAACTTTCTCAATGATAACTTTCTGCTAAATGTACTTACTTAGAGAAAACTAAAGTTTGTTAATATGAATGTCCTCCATTTCTTCTGACATCCAAACTTAAACTCAAAGCCTTCAATCTCTATTTTTTTTTCTTTAGAACATATTAAGAATTTGACACTCACTCCAAATGACATATTAATATCATGGGTGAACATTTCTGTGAGACAGAACTGCTCAATGTGCTTTTAATGGAGCTATTTAACTTGATGTCATCCATGTATAAAAGGTGATTTTTATGATATGTTGATGTGATTCCCTTTTTGAATAGTATACCATGCTAAATTCTGCTCAAAAGAGATGATAATCAATTTAGGATTAGGCAGAATTATAAAGGTCTCATTCTCCCTAAAAAATACCACATCTTATATCATTTGTTCTTAACACTATGATGTTAACAATATGTTTTAAATTGAAAACAACTTTCATGTAAATGTGTCATGCTTTCATGTACTTACTATATAGTATTTAAATCTACTTAACATATAATAAGATAATCAATAACATATAAATGAGCCATGAGTGCAGAACTAAGTCAGAAGTTTTGTGGTAATCAATAAAAATAGTACAAACGTTATGCTACTTGTGGGCAGTTGTTAAATAATTATAAAGTTAATCATGAGTTTCTCTTTATACCCCTAGGCCTTTTGGCACATTCTTTTTGCTCCCCTTCCAAATTCTTGTTTTCCTTTAAAAGTTTAAACATTTTTTAGGTCATATCAGATGTGATTGCTTTGTATAAAGTTTATGAGCATGTAACTGACCTAGCTTGGAGGGGTCATTGATAATCTCATCTTTTGATAATAGATTGTGAGCTCCATGAGAGCAGGGACTATGTTTTGCCAATTTTTTTGTATCCTCGGTGCTTATCACAGTGCCTGACACATCTAAGCACTTAATAAGTGTTTATTGATTGATTTATTAATTAATAGATATGAGATGTGTTTCTGTTTAGAAAGGTGAAATTAGACTTGCATTTGAGTAATTCATGTGCCACTATGAAGCATGTGAACCAAGAATTATGAGTCTTATCTATGCTGGCTCTTTTCCAGTTTTGCAGAAAAGCTAATGTTTTAATCATTCTTCTTGACATAATCATTTTTTAATTCCTGATATAAATGTACAAACTTTCTGCTTTTGTTTGATCCAAATTATGTTTTTGCTGTGATGTACTTCTTGCAACTGAATAGACTAGTGATTACCAAACTTTCTTTGTATGAGAATTATCAGTAAAGAGTTTTTGAGAATGAATCCCCAATAAAAATATAACTACTTTTATTGATAAATTATATAATGTAATACTCTACTAAGAATTATATATTATATCCTTTTACAAAAATAGGAAAAATCAGCTAAAGATGAAATAATATTTTCTCTTTGTGTCAATAGAGAGTCATTAGATTTTATTAACACGACATGATCAGATCTTCACCTTAAAAGGAACATCAGTTTGGCAGATGTGTGGAGAATGGATTGGAGAATGAAAGAGACTTGAGACAAGGTCACTTAAGAAGCTATTGCAGTAGTCTAAGTGAAAGGTATGAAGTACTTCAACAAAGTTAGTAGTGACAAAAACGACAAAATTTTGCAACTGAAGATATGAGAGGTGAGAGAATTATTAAGGTATAAAGTCACCTTATGTAAACTCAGTGAAAGCATCCTTGGCACAAATACAAAAGCAGAATAGAGATGATAGGTATTTCAGACTATTTTAAACAATTTTGATTTCTTCTGATAGGCATTTATGTTTTAAAAGCATTTTGTTTCAGGTAGCTTAGCAATTTTGAGGCTTTGCCGTGGCAACATTAATTTAAAATGTTGTTCTTAAGATTTTATAGATGCATCAATTTGGGTGATTATGCACAACAGTTCCAGTACCCTTTATTTATTGATTGATTGATCTTCAAATTCTATAGCATTCCTTTGTTGTCCTTTTTGTTTTTTTTTTTTTTTTTGCTGTTGCTCCATGAGGTGCTGTCTTGTTAAAAGTATTTCCATGTTTTTTTTCACCTGTCTAAAGTTCTCTGGGAATAGTTATCAAGTACTTTTCCTCTTTTTTTGGTAAGGAAATACTCAACTTTCTATAGTTTTCTTAAGGTTATAAGTTCTGTGTTTCAATAATACTGCACTGAATTGTGTGTGTGTGTGTGTGTGTGTGTGTGTGTGTGTGTGTATTCTTTCTATAAGTCAATTGTAGTACATTTTATAGTTCTAAAAGCACACATTGAGATGAACATTCTGCAAGCAGAATCAGGAGGACATTTACACAGGAGGACATTTAATGGCAATATTGTATTATGATCAACTGAATGACTTAACTATGATAATTCTGAAGGACTTTTGATGAAAAGTGCTATCAGTCTCCAGAGAAAGAAATAATAAAGTCTGAATGCAGATCAAAGCACACTTTTTTGGCTTTCTTTTTTTCCCCTGTATTTTCTTTTGTTACAAGGTTAATATAAAAATATATTTTATATGACTACACACACTGTTATAATTTATATGAAGTTGCTTGTTTGACTTCTCAAGGAGGGGAGTGGAAAGAAAGAGAGGGAGATAATTTGGAACTTAATTTTTTAAAAAAAATACTTAAACTTTTACCTGGATTTGAGAAAAAGTCAAATAAGAGTAGAACTTTAAAATAAAAAAAAGATTAGTATCAAATAGGCATTCATTGCTTTAAGAGTATTTTTCTCATTAAACTTTGACAATGATAGTAGAAATTAGAATTTTGCCATAACTGCCTCACTATAATTGTAGAGAAGGGCCTCATGTATAGACAGGGCTGTCACTGTATGACTCAGAGGGAGGTAGAATACACAGGGAGTTGAAGTCAGAGCTACCATTCTGCTTTCCTAGGAGAGAAGAGGTACTAGACTAGAATTCCATCTATCTGTTCCCTTAAATTTTAATCTAGGGGATATGAGCAAGTTCATGCTAACTTCTGATTGCTGTGTCAATTTATTGGGAGGAATGAGACTCCCAAGCTCTATATCCAAGGTTTGATTCCTTTCTTACCAAATACTAGTTTTATAATGAACCCCAAAATGAATTGCAAAGAAAGCATTCAATTTATTCAAATTATAGCAAGTAGAAAGCAAAGAAAGTATATGTGAAAAGGTATATACCCAAATAATATAGAATGAAGGAGCTCTGACACTGGGAATAAGAGAATTCCACTCAACAGAGAGAAAGACAGACAGATACAGAGACAGACAGACACACACACACACACACACAGAGAGACAGAGAGAGACAGGGACAAAAGACAAAGATAGAGAGACAGAGAGACAGAGACAGTCAGAGACAGAGACAGAGACAGTCAGAGATGTAGAGAGCACTAGTTCCAGATGACATTCTAGCAGGAATTCCTTGAAGTCTCTAATGTAACAAATTGTGGAGAAGGACATTATGGAAATTACATGATCCTCTCATGTTTTCCCAATCTTTTCCTTTTAGCAACTAAAGTGATTTTAACCTCCTACATCTTCCATATTGAAGCTAGAAGGCAGAAGTACCCAAAGAGAATCTTGACTTGAGACTTGAAGAGTCTCAAAGAAAACTGGACAAGAACTAAAGTTCTCTTGCTTTCCCCAACTCCCTCCCACCCACCATAAGGCAAGGTATCCTTCTCCACCAATAAGGAGAGAGACCCTTATCAATGGGCTTTGGGACTAAGGTTAAATAATAATCGCTGATGAGCTAACTGACTTAGATGGGGAGGATTTGAGCAGTGGATGACTAGACGTGTATGTCTGTCTTTTAGGATACATGAGAAAAAGTCCTTCCAAACATCATGGTTTTTCCTGTGTTTCTTCAAATAATGTAGCCTTGGCTACCAGAAGTAAGTTCCATCACTCAGCTGAATCTCCCACTCAGCCCACTCTGCCAAGAGGCATGTTACTCAGCTACATTTTGCTCACAAAAATAAATATTTTAAGTCAGAACAGATGCGGTCGTTCTGGCCTTATGCCCTGTTGCTTTCAACATGGTACCAACCCCCTATGGCTTCTAGAGTTGAGAGAGCACAGAAAAAGGCCCCCTGAGGGAACGGGGTCACCCTTTCTGGGGCCTTGGCTGGGGAGGACTAGGACCGGAGAGTTGCAAAAAAATCCCGGAAGAGGTGAAGGTGGGAGAAGGGAAGGGGTGAGAGGCACAAAGCTCTAGAGAAACAAAGCTTGATAACGGGAATCCTCCTGGGATATCTGCAGCTACTGCTGAGAATAGAAGGAGGGAGGATCTATGTGAGAACTAGAGACCCTCCCTGACACTGCCAGGGTGGGCAGAGTGAGGAGGTATTGGGAAAAAAAACGCAAGAGAAAGGATTAATTATCAATAAGCTTTATCAAGTACTTATGATTGCTAAGATAAAAATAGTAGTTCACATGTATAAAGAATTCCATCTTAAAGGTCCATTGCATGTTTATCTTTCACTATTATTCCCACTCAACAGATAAGGAAACTGAGGCTCAGAACAACAACGTAAAAGTTCTATTATTATCATCATTTTACAGATTAAAATGCTAGACATCAGAGAGGTTAAGCAGCTTTTTCAGGATGCACCATCTATCTATCCACAGTGACACATAGTAAGTAATTGATAAAGCTTTTTGATTGAATGTTTGGTTGATACATAACATGTACTTGGCACTTAAATATAAGAAAGCAAGATAATTGGAAACCTAGAAAATCTCACATAGCAAGTGGCCTCTGAATTGGGCTTTCAGGGAAGCTAAGGATCCCACAAAGGCAGGGGGAAGGAAAGAATATATTCCACATATTGGGGACCACCTTGGTCCTTCAAGGTCTCACGAGCTTTTCAACCTGCCCAAGGAAAAGATCAGGGCACTGGAGGGGGCACTGGTACGGAAGGAAATAAAGACCATATTGAAGTTGGAACTAGAAGGTAGTAGGAGGGAAGAGGAAAGAGGGAATCCTTATTTTATGGAAGACCTTTCCTCAAAGGTCACCTCCTTCAATCCAGGAAGCATCATTCCGGGGTATTGTTCCTCATTATCAGAGCTAACTGTGTTCTAGCCAAGGCCAGGCTTATTCCTAAATTTATGTCCCTGTGTGTGACCACTACAATGTACATTTTGTCTTTCTTCCCCAGAAAACTTAATCTGGTGACACACATGACCTGGCTTGGACTCTCCCTTTCATGTCTATTCCCTACTCCAACTGGAACCCGCTGGCAGATTTTTCTCAAACTCTAAAATGAGGGGCAAACCTTCTCTTCTTTTTCTTTTTCTTTTCCACTACCTATAATCTTGATTTGACTCACACAAAAGTGACACAGTGGGAAATCCACTCAAGAAGACTTTGACAATGAACAATGGAAACTTACCTCCACAGAAGCCTGCATGCAGCGTTTATAGTCAGGAAAATAGATTCAAGTTTAAAGATGCCGTGTATGTTAACCGATTAGTCTTGGTTTTATGTATCTGGTCAAAGAGCTGCTGTGGAATCACACCTATGAGGGAGAAGGGGGGGAAGGCGAGAGAAAGAGGGCAGGGGAGAGGAGGGAGAAAAAAACCCCAAGCACTTTGACCAAAGATGTATCGGTGATAATCATCTCAAAGAACTGAAGGATTTGGAAATAACAACAATAATAAAGAGGGGGGAAAAAGAGTTGAGAGAAGATTGTTCGGGGATTGCTGTGTGTGTCAGCTTTGTGCAATCACAATGGCCCCGGAGCAGGGCATTTGTGAGAGTCATTTGAGAAAGCTGAACAGACTCCCACAAAAAGGACTTTGCTCATTCAGACTAGAGGCTTTTCTTCTTGGATAATGCCCGAATAGGCTCCCCTAGGATCAACCAGGGGCCTATGGGAGTCCTGGGCTAGGGATGGAGGGGGGACTAAAGAACTATCTCCTTTAGCCCGACTCTTACTGACAGTCCAGGCCTGTTGGGTCCTAAGGAAGTTTCATATCTGAATGGAGCCTAAACCTTGACCCCTTACACCTCCCGTTCTTCAATAGGGATCTAACTCAGTGGGAAGAAGCTACACTATATGATGCTCCTACTGGTCTAAATACAGGGGATCGGTTCCCTGAGTTTCTTCCCCATCAGCTTGCTTTCCTTCAAGGCAAAAAGTAGAAAACTCTGCTTTTCTGGAAGGATTTGCTCATCCACATTGGTCAATTCTTTAATAAAGTCCCTCTCTCTCCCTGTCCCTAGGGTTCCTTAAGTTTCCAAATGAACTGAAAAGAGTTTGCTTGTAAACAAACCAGATGAAAATTAAAAAAAAAAAAAAAAAGTCATGAAATGGTTACTCACAGAGTGACCCAGCATAAAGAAAATTTATGTTAGCCATATAGGAAAGCCTCACACTGCTAGTCATCCAGCACTAGGAAAGAGCACTAGAAGGAAAATTATTTACCAGGCAACTATTGATTTACTAGTGTATTGTCTTCAATCAACCAAATATTGTCTCCTATGTGCTAGGAACAGTGCTAAGCACTAGAGATACAAAAAAAGGTGATACCTGTCCTCCAGGGGTATATAGCACATGAAGGAAACAACATACAAATAATTACAAAGCAAGCCATATGCAGAATTGTGTGGTTGGTACCGAGTCATTTTCCAGTCATGTCTGACTCGTCATTGGGATTTTCTTGACAAAGATACTGATGTGGTTTGCTATTTCCTTCTCCAGTTTATTTTACAGAAGAGGAAAATAAGGCAAAAAGTTTTAAATGATCTACCCAGGGGTCACATAACTAGTAAGTATTTGAGGTCTAATTTGAACTCAGGTCCTCCAGACTCCAGGCCAGATGCTCAATCCACTGTGCACCTAGCTGATCCTACCTGGCACATAGTAGACACTTTATACATGGTTATTTTAATATTTTAAATATTTTAATATTTATTTTAATTTAATTATTTCTCCCTTCTCAAGGGGCACATATCAGGTTGTTGCAAGCTCTATCTGGGACTCAGTTTACCCATATGTAAAATGATATCAATGGAAGAAAATATTATAAAATGGGGGACTCTTTGGAAATAAAAATTGTGAAAGTATAAGATGGCAATGTTATTGACTCTGAAAGACTGGTCCCCAGAGTCTGAGGAGAGTGCACATGTGTGCTATAAGACATATTGAAATAATGTTGCTAAGCTGTTATAGACTACCAATGCCACTGAACTAATTTTTAAAAATTTTCAATTATTAAATTTTTAATTTATGGAATAAAGCAAGCATTTCCATAGCATAATATAATAAAAAGATGATTGTACCTAAAACTACAAATCTATTACATTTAACTTGTTATTCCTTTTAAATATATAATAAAGTTATCATATAAATTTCTCTTTTTCTTCTCCCTTTTCCTTCTCCTCCAACCCCAGAGAGGGCTTCCACTAGACATAAATATGTGTGAGGGTACATACATACACACACATATATAATCACTGAAAGTTGTTCTTAAAATAATATTGTTGTTACTATAGACAAAATTCTCTTGGTTCTGCTCATTTCACTCTTCATTATTCCATGATTTTCTAAGATCATTGAGCTCATCATTTTTTATAGCACAGTAGTATTTCATCACAATCATATATCACAACTTGTTCAGCCATTCCCCAGCTGACAAGCACCCCCACAATTTCCAAACCTTTGTCTATGAACTATCTTTTGGCAAGTGACCTGAGACATGAATTGGATGGATGATGAAGCTAAGAGCAAGCTCATCCTGAAGATCCAGAAAAGCCAATTCTCTTTAGCATCAATCCATTTGCCATCTCATTCATGCAATTTTTCATAAAACTTCCTGCATCTTGTAACATCATTTCCAATTGGCTACTGCCAAACCAATTCACAATAGTAATTGGCTTTGCCCTTATTGAGGTGATAGAAGATAAACTTGAAAGCATAGGGATGGTGATGATAGGAACTGTACCTGAGATTTTGTTGTCATAAAGATCTCCAGGAAGGGAAAATGAATTTATCATTTTAGTAATGTCTTAAAGAGTTTGCAAAAGTGAATGTTGAAAACTATCTTTCCATGTATTTGGAAAAATAAACTATTATTTAAAAAAAAATAAGTTGTCTGGACTACAGAGAGATTTAAAATGACTTGTCCTATGATAAAATAGCTAGGTTTTGTCAGAGGCATAACTTGAACCCAGTTCTATCTGTCCTGAAGAAATTCCTATGACATGAGAGGGACAGTTTCATTTTTCTCCCTGAGCTTTGCTCCTTACTATATTATAGTGCCTGATACATCATAAATACACACAATAAATACTTTATTGATTGAGTCCAAAAAAAAAAAAGTTTGCCGGAAAAAAGGATTTGGCCCTGGTTCAAAGAGCAGAATAAACAAAGTTTGTCTTTGTTGTCCTCTCACCTTTCCTGGATGAACTCCTCTCTGTGTATTCTATCTGGGAGAGACACATGTTTAACCATTCCCTGCTAAAGCCAGTGGAATGCTACACTCAGGGAAGGATGGGAGTTATAGATGATCTGGTAGAAACAAAGATATATCAATGTGAAACTATGGGTCAAAAGTACTCTAATTGCTTCCATCTTCTATAACTGCCTGAAAAAAAATCGCCATCACTGGGTTGTCTTACATAAGTATTGGCTTTTTTATGAAACTCCCTCTTTTTAAAATTTCTGATGATGGTTGTTTCTAAGACATTAGGATTTTTTCATTGAATGAAACATGTCTTTCTACTCTTGGCAGAGGGAAGGGGCTAGTTAGATTGTTAGAAGCAATCATTGCCTTGGGTATTCTTGCTTAGCCATTTTTCTTTTTTATAGGGGAAAGTTTAGTTCTGGAAGTGGCAGTGTTTCCACTGTAAAAACAAAACTCATCAAAATAAAACTCACTTTAAAAAATTTTTGAATTTCATTCTTAAGACTTTTTTTTTGTTTTTGTTTTTTTGGTTTTTGCTCTTGGCTTACTTCTATAGAACATAAACCCATGCAACAATGACTATTTTTTGCCTAAAACATAAACCTATGACACATCAGATTATAACTAGAGTCCCCTCTCCTTTTGTATTGTGAATTCTAAGATAGAATGGCCACTTCTTTCTGTGGTTTCTTCCACTTCTCCATTAACAGCAAATTCATCCTTATTGGTTAGAAGCTAGTTCAGAGGAAGAGTTCTTCTTGTCACTTTCTCCACCTTTTAAAGAATGACATTATCCCTATTAAGGCCAGTCATGAGTTTGTTAGCTGCTTTGTTCCTGGTAAAAAGGAAACTCCAGTGTATGCTCAGAAAAATGAAGTAACTCTTCATTATTGTTTCATGTCTCTGTTTTGTAAAGTTTAAAGATTCCTTATCTCATTCCTCCTCTCTCAGTCCTGTTGGCCATATACTCCCATAGCAATATTGTTTCTGCTGCTTCCTTCAAGCATCTGTAAATAAGACCCTTCCCAAATCTATTAGTCTGTGATTCCATAACTTTAATCTAGTTAGTCAAACAAAAGATAACCAATCCAAGCAAAACAAGGCAACTTTTAGGTCAACCAACAAAAGATCTTCCTAACAGAATTATCTTGAATTGGAATAGGTGCCCTGCCCATCCCTTGAGATGTTTAAATAGACTCTGGATGACCATTTTTGGACATGTAGTAGATGGGATTTATGTATCATATTCCATAGGTTCTTTCCAACTAAGAGATTCTGTGATTTGAGGTCTATGAATAAATGAAAGTACTCATTTAAAAAACAATTTGGACTTGTGAAAGATTCTGTAAAGTTAGGATTTTTGGTTATACTCCTCATTTGCCAGCTCTGTAGCAATACAATTAACTGTCTTAAAAATACATGTCTTATATGTTCAAATAGGCAGTAAGCTCATTAAAGGAATAAATCACATCTTCAGTTCAGCAAACTTGGCATTTGTCCTGTTCTCTCTTTTTCTTGTATGGATTTAACACCTACTTCAGGGCTTGTGGTTGTTGGGGTGGGAAGAGAACAGTAAGTGCTTAGTAGATATTGGTTGAGCTGAATTGCCATCACCCCCCACCCTTCCTGTAGAATACAGGAACACCAAAGACTAGGATCTCCAGACACTGTGCCAGGGACTCAGGATTCTTGGGACATTTTCCAGGCAGCTCGGTGGAGGTGACCCCCCCTACTAAAGGCATCATGGCCAGCATCCCGTACATTTCCTGAATAGTGCCAGCCTACTGTCAGCACTTCCAGATCCTGATCAGGATACCCACTCCCATTTGCTATTAACAGGCAACATAATCAACACTGTCCCTAAAAGTCTATCAAACAGCAAAGGCAAGAGTCTGGTGCTATGTGCCAAGAAAAGAAAAATACTTGAAATTCCTGTTAGGAAATAATGCAGAATTTGAAAGCAGGAAACGATAAACAATTTCAGTTTCCCAGAGGCACTGATAGGGATTTAAAAGCTGACACCTTTCCTTAAATGTACCATCAACACTTTTATCAGGAGCAGATACTGGGAATCAGACATCCAAAGATGATTAAGTCCATTTTCTTTTAGGTCATTCTCTGCCTTAGTCAGAAAGTATGTGCTTCTAACTCCATCTAATTGACAATAAAGAAGGCCACTGGGTGGGAGGTAGCCACAGGGATGCTTTGAGGGTTCCCCAAAATTGCTTAAAAGACTGGTCTCTGAGATTTAGACATCATGAAGATTCTGGGCCTTATTGTAGGGAGATGTTTCAGACTGGGAGTCTGCCTTTAAGTGAGGCATTGAGGGTATAAGAAGTGACCATGATTCCTTCAGCAAACCCCTCCAACCTCCAAAGCCCTGTCTTTGCCCCTCCTAGAGTAAAGCCCTTTCACTGCAAAATATTAACATTGGATTGAGGCACATGTAAAGGAAGATACACAAGAATTAAAGAAACCGGACTTTGGTTACCCCAATCCCTTTGTTCAGAGAACACAATCTGGCTCAAGAAAATGGATCGAGCTGTGAAAGTTTATGCTATCTACTTTGCTCTCCTGGCTTAATGGGATGGTCTAAACCCTCTGTCCCCTCCCTCTCCTATCCCAACACACGTAGGCACGAATTGAAAGCCCAGCTTTGTGTGCCTGCAAGTGGTATCGTGGATTGTGATCTCATTGGCTCCTCCTGGATTTTCCTGGGGAATTTTGAAAAAAAAGTCAATTCCATAACATGTCCAACTCTCTACGTCAACCAACACATCAGTCTTCCACACTAGACTGATCCATGAGCAAGAGCTACTACAAACCATGTTCTTGTTTTCTGAGGAACGTGAACTTAAATTAGAGAAATAATAGGAGTGCCTATATTTGTTCATTAAAATAAGAGGGCGAGGCTTGGAACAAGGTAATTACACCTGAGTAGCGACAAATCACTTGGAAAACACAAATATGTTTTCAGGGACGTTCCACTGCTAACGATGCCAAAGTGTTTTCCTTTCAAACACAAGCAAGAGAATCCAGGGGATGAAACAAACTTCGCTTATTTTAGTTTCTACTCAATTACCTGTTAATGGAAAAAATCTGGCACCAGCAATAATGAGGCAGGAATGAGATCACTGTTCTTGAGGCCTGGCTTGTCAGAGGAGCCTGTAACAAGAAGTGTATTTATCTGCCTTTCTATAACCCTTTTCAAACACTCTGTCAGGGAGCCCACACTGAATAGCCAGAGAGGAGGAACTTGGAACCTGCTCCAGGCCTCTGAGGCCCTCTGGGAAAAGGAAAATTATTGTTGGCAAGCCTGCCTGGCTCCAGAAATTGATCCAGTGCCCCCCACTTGTCCATGCAGCAGCAGACAGAGCTAAGAATTTTGTTATAATTAAATAACAGAGTGCTGATTGGTTGCTGGAGGTGGTCTTGAAACCGGTGTTTAAGGCAGAGGAGAACAACGGTTACTATTCATAGGAGAAGCCCAGAGTCTTAAAAATCCATCTGTTTCATTCCCAAATTTAGGCCAAAAAAAATGCTCACTCGCTGTCTTTAAAAATACCACCTGCTTTGCGATATTGTATAATGTGCCATT
The DNA here is from genome assembly GCF_048593235.1 of Sminthopsis crassicaudata. Lineage (NCBI taxonomy): Eukaryota > Metazoa > Chordata > Mammalia > Dasyuromorphia > Dasyuridae > Sminthopsis > Sminthopsis crassicaudata. The sequence continues at coordinate 589,309,106 of NC_133618.1, read as the reverse complement.
ATGTAAGGTACAGGGAGGGAGGACAGGACAGAAGAGGAGGAGATTAAAGGTAGAATGGGTGCCTAAGGAAAACAACCTAGGGTGTTTGAAAGGGAAGAGAGAAATACTGTCTGCTTCCAATACTTTTGCCCTCCAATCCGAGATGCCCGACAGACACCACTGAAGCCAAGAGTGTTACTTGCATGAATCTCTCAAGTGGACTAGTGAGACAATTCCTTTTGACTGCTCTGTCTTTCCCTTTGCCACTGGGGAATAGGGATTTCTCCAAAGGCCATACCATAGCCCCTGGCATTTATATGTCTATATAGTTCCATAGCTCCTTCATAGTGATACGTCTTTTTTTGTGCCTGAATAAGCTGCTGCTGACCCAGACCACCAGTATCTCTCTAGCACTTCTTCACAGATCCACTTCATCCAGACCCACTTTATGAGTTAAATTTTGGCTCCCACTGTCTTTACCCCATCTCACCTCCCAATCTCTAGTGGAGCAGCCCCATTCAAAGAAGAGAACAATTCCCACAGACTCTTTTTGCTTTGACTTTCCTAAGTCTTAGAGAAAGTTTGTTTGGGTGAGAGAATGGTGATAGAAAACTGTCCTCAGCCAACTTTTGGGACATTCACTCCATAATTAAGGTCATTATAAGCATAAGCCAAAACCAAGGCTTGTATCCTATTTGATATCTATGCAAATATTTCAAATATCTGAAAATCAGTGTAAGTTGACAGTTCTTTTCTTTGACTTTGATACAACAAAAAAGGGCTGTGTCGTAGGGGTCAGCATTTCCATACTGATGCTCCTAAATTAACTTTACTCTAAGAAGTCCCCCCAAAGCCCTGATAACCTAACATTCTATATTTCAAAGTGCAAGGGTAATCTTGGCCAAGAAAGGTAGTCATCTTCAAAGTCCTTCCAACATGAGAAATTCCCATATAATTATTTCATATAATTCCCAATTTAAAGAGACCTCAAGGGTTACCTAGTTCAACCATATATGAACAAGAATTCCTTCTATAACATACCTTCTCCATATGGGGTCATCTAGCTTTTGCTTGAAAAACTCCAATAAGGGGCAGCTAGGTGGCGCAGTGGATAGAGCACCAGCCTTGTATTCAGGAGGATCCGAGTTCAAGTCTGGTCTCAGACACTTAACACTTCCTAGCTGTGTGACCCTGGGCAAGTCACTTAACCCCAGCCTCAAAAAAAAAAAAAAAAAAAGAAAGAAAAAAAGAAAAACTCCAACAAAGGAGAATTCACTATCTCCCAAGCCAGCCTTTTCCACTTTTGGGTAGCTTTAGTAGTCAAAAGAGATTTTTTTTTTTTTCACTACAAAGAGCTAAAATCTATTGATTTGCAATATCTATCCATTCCTCAACTTCTACTTGTATATTTGAATGTAAGTTTAATGTCTACTCTAGATAAAAGACTTTCCAATACTTGAATGGAGCTATCAAATCCACTTCTCATCCCTATTCTTCTCTTTTCCAGGCCAAATATCCCCAATTTATTACATGCATTATCTTATGAGAGAATCTTGAAGTTTTTCCCCTCTCCATTGCCCTTCAGAAACTTAGTCCCTAATCTATCAATGGAACAGTATTCAAGCATGTGGTTTGACTAGGACATAGTATATAGGCACTATTAACCTCCCTAGGCTGAGACCTTTTAAATATTGCCTAAGCTCACATTAAACTATTAAACTTTCAATTAATTAAATCCCACAAACATTTTTCAGGACAACCACTATCTAACTTTGTCTATGTTACTTTGTATTGGTGAAGGTAACTTGCTAATCTTCTGTGTAAAACTTTTTTCTTTTAAAGGGGGAGCATCCAGATGGCTGATTGCATTCCATTGCTTAAGAGAAGGAATGGCCAACTCTGTCTTATCATTGTAAGTTCCATAACTGCACTGAAACTTATAGTCATACACTAATACATTGTTAATGAAGTTGTGAAAGGATCCAGCCATTCTGGAGAGCAATTTGGAACTATGCTCAAAAAGTTATCAAACTGTGCATACCCTTTGATCCATCAGTGTTTCTACTGGGCTTATATCCCAAAGAGATCTTAAAGAAGAGATCTTGCACCTGTATGTGCAAGAATGTTTATAGCAGCCTCTTTGTAGTGGCTAGAAACTGGAAACTACGTGGATGCCCATCAATTGGAGAATGGCTGAATAAATTGTGGTATATGAATATTAGGGAATATCATTGTTCTGTAAGAAACGACCAGCAGGATGATTTCAGTCCTGGAGAGACTTACATGAACTGACACTGACTGAAATGAGCAGAAACAGGAGGTCATTAAACATGGCAACAAGAAGACTATAGGACGATCAATTCTTGTGGTCATAGCTCTCTTCAACAATGAAATGATTCAAACCAGTTCCAATGATCTTGTGAGGGAGAAAGCCATCTGCACCCAGAGAGAGACTGTGGGGACTGAATGTGGATCACAACATAGCATTTTCACTCTTTTTTGTTGTTCATTTGCATTTTGTTTTCTTATTCATTTTCTTTCCTTTTTGATCTGATTTTTCTTATGCAGCAAGAGAATTGTATAAATATATTTACACACACACACACACACACACACACACACACACACAAACTTATACTCATAGACAATGGGGCTTGAGAGCTAAAGTGATTTGCCTGGACTCCCAAAGCCAGTAGATATCAGGTGTGAGATAATGCCAGATCTCTTAGGGAATACCACCTCTCTTTCCATCACATTACTCTATCTTTCAAGACTACATTTTTTACATCACTAATTTCATGTCATTAGATTTGGTCCAATGCTCCAGTCTGTCATGATCTTTTAGAATACTGACTCTTTCACCTATTATCTTGGTTGTCCTTCCCATCATCATGTCACCTGCAAATGTGACAAAAATATCATCTATTCCTCAATCCACGTAATCAATAGAAACAATAAATACTCTAAAGTCAAGTGCAGATTCTTGGGTCACTATACCGGAAATATGCTTCCAAATTTACAATGAATTATTACTGACTACTCTCGATTTCTTCAAGTCCAAACCTTTTCCTCTGGTCTACAACAATAACATAACAGCCTTGTTATTCTGTCCCTGAATGTCCCCAGGGTCTGGAATACTTCTATGGTTCTTCATCAGAGTACTAATAGCAACAATGACAACATTTCACATTTATATAGCATTTTGGAATTGGAAAAACATTTACATCTACTATGTTACTTATCCTTAACAACCCAGTGAAGTAGATTGTAGGATTATCTATATTTTACAAATGAGAAAATGGAGAAGGGATTTAAAGGAATTTGCCAAGGCAAGTACTTCAAATATCTGAAGCAACATTTGAATTCAAGTCTTTCTGATTCCAAGTAAAACATTATCTGTGCTGTGACAGCTAAAGAGGAGTAAAGGTAGGGAGTAAAATATAGACAAATATTTCTCCCAATATGATAGTCTGTCCTAAGCTAGAGATAATCTAGAACAAGTTTCCCAAGTGTTTAGAGGATAATTCATCTAGTTAGAAATTATAAATCAGAACGAGTCTGCAGAAGGTTACTGTAAGCCAAAGCATGTAGATTCAGAATTTGACATTTATACATTTCTTGTCATCGAGCGGTGTGGCACATGTATTACCACCAACAAGAAAACTCAAAGTATTTTTAAGAAAGCATTACTTATTTTCAAAATTGTTTCACAGAAGTAATCTATATTCATACTCAGTTTGAATTCTTTTTTCTTACTTTACAATATAATAGAATAAACATTACTCAGAAGGTTTTATTCTACTTAAAATCAGCAAAGAGCAAATAAAACTTTACCTTTGAACACCACAAAACATCCACAATTAAACACAGCATGGCATGAGATTACTGAATCAACTGAGTTTACATTTTTAAGTATTTTAAACTCCATTCACTAAGTAAAAAAATGAGATTTAAGAAAGTTGATAGAAATGCTTTATTCCACCCACTTCTCAGCAAAAGGTAGCAAGCTATAGATGTGGAATGAAACAGTCTTTGTCAAGAATGACCAAGATGTCCATTTGTTTTGCTTCATTCTATTTTTTTGTTGTTGTTGTTATTAAGTACTACCAGGATGTGAAAAGAATCATTGGGAAAAGGCAGCCTAAAGAAAGCACTTCTGTTAAAAAGAAAAGGAGAAAGAAAGAGAAAAGAGAGCAAGAAAGATTAAAAGGGTAGGGGAATAAAGGAGAAAAAAAGACGCTTTATGATTTTCAGAAATATTAATCAAGTAGGGTCTCACTTTAACTCTCCATAAACTCGATGGAAACAAGAACTATAGATCAATTCCTCCCTATCCCTAAAGAGCCCAGCCTTTCCCAACAATCCATTCTTCATCTACATGAAGCAGGATTTAACATAAACGTGACAATGCTTCACTTGGTCACTCTTGACAATGATCTGGAAAAATGCAAATATTATCAGAACACAAAGAGGAAAAAAACCCAATAATGCCTCTAGATGATGTAAAATAGGAATGGAGAAGGGGTGGGGAGAGTAAGTTGTTCAGAAAAGTATCAGAACTATATACTTCATACACATATATGCACATGGGTGGATAAGTGCTCTTCTTAAAGTCAGGAGACCCATATTCCCATTCCAGTTCTGACACTCACTAGGTAACCTCAATAGTTCAGTCTCAGTTTCTTTTTTTTCCCCCCCTGAGGCTGGGGTTAAGTGACTTGCCCAGAGTCACACAGCTAGGAAGTGTTAAGTGTCTGAGACCAGATTTGAACTTGGGTCCTCCTGAATTCAAGGCTGGTGCTCTATCCACTGTGCCACCTAGCTGCCCCCTGAGTCTCAATTTCTTATATTAAAATATATATATAAAGATACACACACACACACACACACACACACACACACACACACACACATATGGAAAAAATATATAGTAAGGGCAGCTAATGTCATATGCATTACCTAAACAGCACTGTTGTGAGGATCTGAAACGTGAGATAAGGCTGTATCATCAGTAAGTTCACCAGTTCCCTGCAAAACCCAGTCTTCTCTGGGAGTGCACTTTTCTTCTTTTGTTGTTCAATCATTTTCAATCGTGCCCAATTTGTGACTATACTGGGGTTTTCTTGGCAAAAATACTGAGTGGTTTGCCATTTCCTTCTCCAACCCATTTTACAGATCAGAAATTGAAGCAAACAGGGTTAACTGACTTTTCTAGAGTCATACAGCTAGTAAATATCTAAGGGTAGATTTAAACTCAGGAAGATAAGCCTTCCTGACTTGAAAGCCTGGTGCTCTGTCTACTGGTTTATGTAGCTGTTCTTTCTTTTTCTGGTAGTAACACACTAACATTCTCAGGGTGAATAGTGTATATACACACAAACATACACACATATACATATATATATGTGTACATCACTTACATTTTATTGAGTCCCCTCAAGAATCAGGGTAAGAAAATACTATTCCCATATATAGATGAAAAAACAGAGGTGATGCAGTTTGACTAAGGTCAAAGAGTTGATAAGCAGTATACTTAAAACCAAATCTCCTGATTTCAAATTCAATGGTTTTTCTATCATGCTGGCCAAGATAGCTGGAAAGTATCAGTAACCTTGGTAAAAGTCTGAGCTCCACTACAGATCACATTATTCAAGTGAATGCGTTCAATATTAAGTGTTATTTATCTCAATGTTTCCATGAGAAATATGATCCCATTTTACAGGTGAGAAAGTGAAGCCCCAGAAAACTTTGGAGGAGCTTCTTATTACTGGTCTCACCCACCTGTATTTGCTGAAGAACAAGTTTTCTCTGAGAAAATACAAATCAGGGCAAAGATACATGTCAGTTTTATAATTATATGACTCTGAATGGATAAGTAAAGCAGAAAGGAGAGAAGAAAAAGGAGAGTAAGAGCATCCTTCAGGCTTCCATTATTTCTGTAGCTGTGAATGGCGGGATATTAGGTAGATGGAGAAAAAGCATTAAAGAAAATAAAACTTGAAAAGATGGTGAGCTTAAACAGGTGCCAATGAAAACACAGAGACCACCATGTTAGATATGATCTCAGCTGCCTGGGCCTCCTAAATTTATGCCTTATGACTTCTACCACCATCTCCAAATTATTAATTTTTGAAGGAACCATTTTGATTCCCAACTCTGCCTAGAAGTACCATAATGCCAATGGCAAGGCTACTGGACTGATGGTGAGAAAAATCTGGTTATCACAAAAGTCATATGGCTTGGGCAACTTAGTCCCCATCCCAACCAAGCCTATTTCCTCATTTTAAAAATGAAAGTTCTAGACTAGGTAATCTTTAAAGTTCTTCAACCACCTGGAATATTCCTTTTTTTCCCCTCTCTCCTTTCTACCTTATCCATATGTTCAAAAATCATATAATTTTAGACCTGACCCTAAATTCAGCTATTCAGAGAAAATTTGTTCATCAATGCCTCGTATCTTTCTACAGCTACATTCCAGTATAGACTTATTTAAGATCTAATCTGATATCTAGACAAAAATAACTTACAGGATTTAGATCACATTAGTGATCATCCTGGCAAACTTCCTCAGTTTATAGATGAGCACATTGAGGACCAATGAGTGGTCAAGGTCATGAGTCACAGAATTCAGCGCAACATTCCCATGGCTTCCCACTTGGGCTTTGAGAAGACTCTCTCACTGCCAAAATGATCCAGTGTCTTTGCAGAAAGTTTCATTTTTCCATTGCAGTCAAGATCTTGGAAATTCCAGGACACTGGCAATCCCTTTCCTAAAATGTTATATTCTATCCTGTGTGACACTAGGAGACCAGGGAGAATGAGACAGACCAGTCTCCACTGGGCTCAGTGTGCTTACAATGGCTGACAATGTGCTTACAAAATGCCAGGGTTTTAAAAATAAAAATACATACTGCTTACATTTTCTATGGGGGCCTCACCAGACCTAATGGGGGGAAGATGGAAGGGAAAATCTCAACCATTGCCCCAGTCAGTAGCTGCTCACAAAAGAACCAATGATACAGAGTTCAGAGAGGGATTCCAGATGTGGATCTTTGATAAAAGTTAAAAACTTGATCTTGGAGATGTGTGATTTCTTACTCTTATTTTGAGATTTCTTTCCCAGAAGTGTCATGAAATTCTTCCTCAAAAAACAAACCAACCAAGAAACTAATTTAAGTGGAAAAAATTCTACAAATGCATTATTTTCTTTTCTGGGCAGGGGCATGACAAAATAAAATATTGTATTTTGTGTGCCAAATAATGGGTATATATATGTATGCATTATTTTGTATAGCTGTTCAACATCAGGTAAATCTAAATACCTTCTTTGGTTGGTCCTTTCTTCACCTGTAAAATGACTTTTGGGCTCCAAAGTCTTAGATTTTCCCAACTTGGGAAGGGTGTAGAATAATGAATCCCTCCAAAAGGCTCCATATTGAGAGACAGGGAAGAGAGAGTTATAATTTCTTGGCTTCTTTCTACATCCTTTGTTTTTGAACAAAAGGTGTTTTTAACTTTAATAAGTTCCATATTATTGGCATAAAAATACCCCCAAAATAATCATGGAAAATCCTTAAGTCTGCTTCTTTCAAACCATTAGCATGGGCAAGTCCAAGAGTATAGTCAACATGAGGAACTGCTCCCCTCCCATCTGGTAAGTAAGAAAGTGGCTATATGTCAATGTGACAGAAACAATCAAGAGATAAGCTGTCTTCCTGGGGTGCACATTCAGGATGTGACAAGAGACTCTCCAGGGACTTGTAGAATCTGAGCACTGCAACCCACTGTGGGTGATGTCTAAGAGAACAAATGATACTGTCAGAAGGAACCTGAAAAGAATCTCAAGAGATTATGAAGACCTGGGCACATTCACAGGTGGTGTTTCCATAGCTGCTATTTGCTAAAGATCCAGACCTTACAAAAGAAATTCTGACATGAAAAAGTGAAAAGTTGGCAAAGAAGTTGATGACAGAGGATTGATTGGGTTTTGGTTTGGAGGAGCAAAAAGGACCAGGGATCGAATACATCTAATGAAAGCAGGGAAGAATTTATTTGCCAATTTACTTTAGAGAAGTTGAAAAAAAAAAGAGTGGGGGGAAGTAGAGGAAAAATAATTAATTAGACATAGCTGTTAAAACTATATATCCCAGGGCAGAAAGTATGATATAAGAATAAAAATAGATGTTATCAGTAATAGCAGGATACATGGGAAAGAAGGGGGGAATGATATCCATAGCCTCACATGCTCCTGTTCATTAAATATAAGAATTAAAGAAAGTGAAATGGATATATGAAAATAGAGAGATAAATATGACTTAACATAGGTTTACACCAAGATTTAAAAGGATCTACACGTCCTGTCTAGAATAAAGAAATGGAAGGGTGAACCTTACATATTAAGTGGTAGAAAGTGAGTAGTAGAAAGTATTGTGACTTTTGGTCAAGATGGCTTCCTAAATGGGAGGCAATTAGTCCAGCAAAACCTTGAAATTCATATTAGACCAAATAAAATCAAGAAATCCATTGAGAAGCTAAAATGGCATCTTCTTCCCCAGAACTGCATAAGAGATCAGCTAGCAGTACAAAAGAGCCATTTCCTGATACATTCCAGAAAAGATAGTTCCAGAATCTCCAGTATGACCAGGAATGGGAGATGTATAAGCTAAATGATTTTGTATCCAGAGACAGCTCTCCTAAGAATGCAGGAATGATTGATCAGAAAGTCCAGTTTTGGGGACCTTACATGCCTCCATACTAAAGGAAAAGGGGACAAAGAGTATAGGGTAGCATAATTCTGCTGTACTTAAGAGCTCAAGCCAAGATAACCGAAGTCTAGAAGCTCCAAGGTCCCTAACATTTAAGTTTCTAGATAATTTCAATATCAAAGGGGAGCCTAACCCCCAAAATGGAGATCAGTGCAAGAACTCAGGAGACCCAGACTGAGTCTAGGCAGGTTTACTACCCCACACAAAATTGTACCTGGCCCTGGCATAAAATCCCAATTTAGGAACAAAAACTGGAGAAATGAGCTAACCAAAGAAAACTCAATAAGCATAAACAATTATTGCAAAGTAACATAATAACTGAAAACAGAGGTTATAAGAGGTGTGGGAGGAGGATTTTTCAAAAGGACTATATACATACCTAGAAAAAATGAGGCAAGAGATAAAAAAAAAAAAAATCCAAGAGGGAAGACTCAAAGAAAAGTAGTTTAGAAGAGAAAGAAATTCCCAAGAAATGAAATTCCTGAAAATGAGAATGCACCAAATAGAAATCACTAATTCTAATATTGCTGAATTATGTAGAAAACATGTTACAGAAACTTACTTTAAGAATCATTAGATTTCATAGAAAACCATGATTTTTAAAAATGCCTGAACATATTATTTCATAATTTCATAAATAAAAACTATCCAGGTCTATTAGAACCAGGGACAAAGTAAAGCTAGAATTAACCAATCATATTCCAAAAGAAACCCAAAAAAGAAAAAGTCCAGGAATATGACGGCAAAAATCTAGACTATGACATAGAAACTAAGGCATCTAGGTGACCCAGTGGATAGAGTACCAATCCTGACAGGAAGATTCATCTTCATGAGTTCAAATCTGGCCTCAGATAATTACTAGCTGTGTGATTCTGGACAAGATACTTAACCATGTTCTCAGTTTCTCATTTGTAAAAAATGAGCTTGAAAAGGAATTGGCAAGTCACTCCTGTATCTTTGCCAAAAAAACCATCAATGGGATCACGAAAAGTCAAACATAAGTGTAATGACTGAACAATGAGAACTTGTGAAAGGACTCCAGTAGGGAAAAGTATCAAGATCACAGATCTGACAACTTCTCAAAAAAACAAAGGAAATCTTAGAGTGCAATATTAAAAGCTTACAGCCATTATTCAACCATTACAACCATTATTCAATTTACCCTTCAAGGCTAAGTATAATCTGACAAGTAAAACAAACGGATCTTTAATGAAATAGAAGACTTTCAAAATTTTCTGATAGAAACCTATAAAGAAAAATTTATTTGAGAAAGTGGAAACATATGTATAATGTTATGGTGTTGATATTCTAAGAGGGATAGAAATCCTTATAGTATCCCTTCAGAATCTTGATGTCTTCAGAGAGTACTGAGACTAGGAATTAAGGTTCAGCAGTTAGATGGTACAGTGATTAAAAGGCCGGTATAATCAGGAAAATCTGAGTTCAAGTCCAGAATCAGATACTTCCTAGTGGTATAATCTTGGGTCATTCATCCTGCATGTCTCAATTTCTTCCTCTATTAAAAAAGGAGATAAAGTATTTACCTTCCAGGATTATTGTGCAGATTACATGAGATAATAATTGTAGAGCTCTTAACATAGTATCTGGCACTGTTACATAGTAAATGCTATTTAACTGTTAGCTATTATTTTTTTAAAAGGCATCCTACAAGTGGATTGATTGTATTCTGAGGTTTTTAAGAGAAGAAAGAAGTGATAGTTAAAGGAGAAATAGACTACGTTGAAAAGAGAAAGAAGGGTGCATGAGAAAGAATCAGATAAATCTCTTATCTGAAAGGATTGACTACACACACACACACACACACACACACACACACACACACACACACACAATTTGATTTAGAAATATTTCAAACTCAACAAGAAAACAACAGGGATCAATCAGTGGCAGTGGACAGGGAAGGAAGATAGAAAAAGAGGAGAGTCTAGTGCAACCTGATTCTGATTCTAGATTTCTGCAGAGGGGTCAACTCAACATCTTTTAAAATAATGTCTACTATGTGCTAAAGATAATTGTTTGGCATTAGATACACAATGACAAAGGAATCGAGGTAAGTAGCATCCCACTGCAGAAGACTCTAAAAGCTAGGTCTCAAGATGGAGGGGATGACTCAGATGAAGAAAAGAAGGGACAATATACAGAGATCAATACTCAACCACAATCAGATTTTAAAAGAACATGTGCCATAATTTTTCAAATGGAAACACCAGCAGATAATAGCAATGGCATCTGCAATAGAATAGCAATGGTTCTGTAAAAAAACAGTGTTGAGGACAAAGTCTAGTTATACATTGAAACTTGGGATAAATGCCTACAGTAAGAGCAAAACAGAAGTAATATCATGGAAAAGATTGACAATTGATGATAGAAAAATGGTACTTAACACTTAATTAGGCTCCAAATTCTTCTTCAATAAAGTGAGTAATCTGGAAAATAATAATAATACTGGGAAATATTAACTTAATTGAAAGTTAAGAAAGAATATAATAAGACTTCACTCCCTTTAATGAATTCAAATTGCCTGAACTAGAAAAAAATTGTAAAATGCTTAGCATACTGTCTGACACATAGTAAGTGCTACATAGATGTTAGCTATTATTATTATTATTATTATTATTATTATTATTATTATTATTATTAATTCCTACACATGAAAACTAAAGAGAAGGTCTTGAATAAAAGTCAATTGAAAAATTTGTTCAAATGATGAGTGGAACATAGAAATCATTGTGGTGAGTGTTATGAACTCCATAGGGGACAGTTAAATTATTTCCCCTTTGTGTCTTCTAGGAATACTGAGCCACTCTCCAGGGAGCTGGAGAAGATTCCCAAGTGGTTATAACACCAAAGCATGAAATCATTTCTGAAGTGTCCAAGTCCCTTTGCCTCAGTCGACCCCTGTATTTGTACTCAACACATTTATCAAGGGGATATGTGTGTATGAGACAGAATATATAAATATATCTAGTGAATATACAAATAGTCTCTCTCTCTCTCTCTATATATATATGTGTGTGTGTGTGACTGTGTGTGTATATGTATATAATAAATATATATGCATATATGAGATACAAATTGTGTATGTATGTGTGTACATATATATATGTTTATACTGGAGGAAAATATTCATATATATGCACATAGAGTACAGAGTATATAAGGTATGCATATATGCATATATAAAATCTATGTGTGTGGAGAGCAAGTGAGCTGCAAGGTCATCTAGTCTTAGCACCTCATTTTACAGATGAAGAAACTGAAGTTAAATGACTTGGCCCCACTACCCTAAGTATAAGGTGACAGAACTGGGATCTCACCTCAAATTCTGGCTCTAAAGCCAGCATTCTTTCCACTATACCATGTTTCCCTTTAGAACTACAATTTCTCCTTTCAATGACCCTATGAAACCAAATTCACAAGGAGCTCCAGCAGAGCCATTTCTATAGCAGGTGCTGTTATTTTAGAGGGTCACCTGAAAGCCTGGAGCCATCAAAAGGGGTTGTCACAAAATGTACTAACTTTTCAATTGAAATATTATGTATTTTGGAAGACAGAAGACAACATAATTTAAGGAGAGCATTCACAGACCAAAAGAATGGCAATATAAATGTCTGCAAACTTTATTTTGGTGCAAGAAGTGAATTTAACATTCAAGCTTGGAAAAATACAATCATTATGTTACTAGCTGGTTAATTCTGGTCTCTTCCTTTGCTCTGGTTCTCACATGAGACCAGAAGCAGGAGACAGAACTCCTAAAGATCAGTGACCCCTCCTCCAGAGGTTCTGCCTACTTTCATGGCCAAGGTAAGATCTGATTTTTAAAAATTAAATAAAACCTGCCCACTTTACTGGTACTGTGATTTGTAAGATTACAACCAGGGAAGAGTAGCCTGGCTGTGTTAGCAGGGGCAGGGTTTCTACTAGGGCAAATCCAGATCTTTACACCGATGTTGATTTTTAGAAATGGTGACTTCTGACGTCCTTCTGGGGGCAATAAATCCCTTTAACAAGAGTTAAATCTAGTTTTGCTCTCTTTCCTCCCCATCCCACTCTAAGGAAGTCATCCAAGATTTCAGTTACTTCTTACTAGGGCCAGGAAAGTGACAAAGGTTCTATTATACCATGCTGGCTTTTGTTTACAGGATTTTCCATTTCTGATGCCAGTTGAAAAGACTTGTAAGTATCCACTGAAATGCTGTGGGACATAAGAGCAGTGCAGTTAGCACTTGGTGTCACACAGTGGGACTACCTGAAAACAGCACAGAATGAGATTAATAGATAAGAAATAAAAAATAAAAACCAAGCTCCACGGAGAAAGCCTTAAAGACTGAACTCTGGTCCTTATGTTGCCACCCAACCACCAACTTCGTAAAGGTTTTAGATATCAATTTGGGAATAAGTATCTCTGGGTGACGGTAAAACAAGTGTTTTCAGTTCCTTGATGGCAGAAACTATTTCTGTTTTTATTTCTCACCTCACACACTCTTTGGCACATAATAGTCATTTAACAAATGATTATCGTGGATTGATTGTGGGAAAACTCACTCAGAGAAGCAAGTGACAAGGCATTATCTGCACATACTAAGTTGCTTTTATTAATCCAGAACTGCATGCTACAGATACTGTACAGCATGAACATGTATTCATTACAAAAATGGCGTCAAAACCATTAAAAATGAAATCAGAATAAGAGCATAAAACGGAACAGTAACATCACAACTGTTAGGAAACATTCAAAGTATTCACAAAAAAATGTTATAGTTAGCATCTTAATAAACCAGAGAAAAATTGGAGACAGTTTTACAATCGCTTCATGTCAACTACAATGGCACTGAATGAACAGTTCTCAGCTTTATACAGCATTTTGCAACATCAACATGCCTAGGTTTTTTTTTTTTTTTTTTTTGGTTTTTTTTTTTTTTTTTTAAAGTTTGCTACCTACCTTTATGTAGTCATTTTACATAGAAGTGGCAGCCTGTTTTTTTTTTTTTTTTCCTTTATGTGTAATCTAATATACAGAATTTTGGCCCTTAAGGGTTTATACCTCTTCATTTTAAATGCTTTCTGGACAATCTGCTACCAAACACGTCTTGTTATAGGTGACATTTAAACTACACACATACCTACCTATGTAACATCACAGCAAAACATGATGAACAAAAATTACAGCATTAAAAACAGGGAGAAAGTTAAAAGTCACTGAGAATTTTGGCACGTAAAAATTTGTACACAGTCCACAGTCCTAATGTTGCAGGCCATTCAACTGTAGGTCCAGAGGGGAGACGCCAATGCTCCCGCTGTTTCTCAAACAGCGCCGCTAAAATTCCCTCGCTAATTTTCAAGTCTTATTTAATGTAATGGCTTTCAAAGCAATTTCTTTACACTATTGATCCTTTAATGCATCTATAAATGTCCATTTGGTGGCAACTGTGTTTCATACAGCAAAGAGAAAACAAAACAAAAGTCAAAACCCAAAAAATATATATATACACATTTTTTTATATATATATATATATATATATAAACTTAAAAACCTTGTACAAATGAGTTGTTATATATAAGATGCTTACACTAAGGGGGGAAAAAAACTTTATACAATGGTTCAAGAAAAAGGAAAACATATTTTAAAAGGGACAACATACAGGTACAACAAGCAGTCTCTAAAGCAATAAATACTACTGGTCCAATAGCGTTGTGATACCGGTAATTGGTGAGTAACGTCCCCTCCCTCCCTGCCCCTCCCCCCAAAAGAACAACACCATGGAACAAGGTATATTAACACATTTTAACCCTTTGTTTCTGTACATTTAAACAATAACAACATCACAAGAAAAGTTGTTTCACACAGAAAAAAAAAAAAAAGTCATGGCACTGCATTCATTGTGCCCTTATGGTTTAAAAACGAGATGTAAAATGATTGGTTCGCAAGCTCGTATTTAATACAAATAATAAAGAACCAACACCTTCTGCAAAGGGCTGCTTCAAAATTGCTTCTTTTTGTCTTTTTAAATCAGTCTTTAAAACTAAGCTATCAGAACTACATAACAGTTATGTATATATATATATATATTTTTTTTTTTTTAAACGCTACAAAGACTTTAAACAGCTGTTGATAAAAATTTTGGTAGAATCATGAGGTTTCTCTCTCATCTACATATTTAAAAGGAGAAATTGAAATAAGAATGGGTCAAATATTGACCAATGAACTCGATAAACATCAACTAATGTAGCCATGTGGCACAAGATTAAAAAAAAAAAAAAGACAAAAAAAAATCCTCAAAAAAAAAAAAAAGAAGAAAGAAAGAAAGAAAGAAAGAAGAAACAAAAACATAAAAGAAAACAAACAAAAACCTGGGCTAGCAAAGCTAAAGCTATTCTAAAGACTTGGTTACAAGGGAGAGCGGCTGGGGCTGGGTCCCAGCCAAAGAATTGTGGGAATGTAAAGAAGATGTCGACGGCTGTGCTAGAGACGATGAGGGGGCAGCCGGCGGCTGCAGAGCGGAAGGTGGCAGGTCCAGAGCCCCGTTCGGACAGTGGGCAGCGGTGACAGCCAAGGCGCCGGGCTTGCTGTGGGCACTCTCGGCCAGGAGGAGAGAGGGCGGCGGCGGCATCATGGCCAGGTGGGCCAGGGAGTCGGGTTTCAATGTAAGCGAGAGAGGTTGGGTTTGTTCAGTCTGTGGTTTGGAGTCTCTGGTAGGGGAGCCTAGCATGTTAGGAGAAGAAGGAGGGGAGTCTAATAAGCTTCCATCTGAAGAGGGTGGACTGAGGCAGCTGCCTTCACCTTGTATGTAGCGAACGCACTTTTTTTTTCTCCTAGAAACAGGGGGAGAGAGTTATCTGTGAATAAAGGGCAAAGATGTCAAGGGAGAGAGTTATCTGATGTACAGAACAGAGTACAAGTCCCCTAACTGATACCCTGGTGAATCAGCACCCTGGGCAGGAAAAAACATTTTAAGAGATGCTCTGGGTGTGCAGACTAACTAAATTCTCTAAGCCAGCTGAGCCTAACAAGGAAAATAATCGGAAGAAAGCCCATGCTCCCACAGCCCCCACACCCCCACCCTTTGGGCAGATTCAGGTGGCAGCCACCTGTCAGGTACAAATTTCTTTGGAATTAAGTTCAAATTAAGTTAATTTCTCCTTTTAAGCCCTCCCCATTCCACCCAATCCCACCCTCATTTTTTTTTTGTTCCTAAAAAAAAGACAGAGAAAGAGAAAAAGAGAGAAAGAAAGAGAGAAGAAAAAAGAGAGAGAAAATGAGAAAGATAGCCTTCCCTAGATACCTCATATCAATCTCAAACTTTTAAAAAACTGACTATTTAGCCCATACAGCTGAAGGCTGCTTTAAGTGAGAGATTTAAAGCTTTGGAACACCATCGCCATGAGGCTGTAAGAGCTGAAAATAGCTTTCAGGTTTCTCTGTTAAGAACCGCACCAAATCAAGAAAGGTCAGAATCAGGTGAGAAGGAAAAAAAAAAAAAAAAAAAAAAAAAAAAAAAAAAAAAAAAAAAAGGAAAAAAAAAAAGAAAACTCAAACAAAATAAAATCAAACCAAATAAAAAACCAAAACCAAAACTAAAAACAAACCACCAAAATAGGTAAAATAGGAATAAAAAGGGAGAGGGAGAGATAGAAGAAAAAACAGAAAATGATCAAAATGATCCAAAGTAACAAGAATAACTGGTTGTATGGCCTGCAGGTTGTGGATTAAATTGAGACTTGCCTTAAACGTTTTTTAAATTTTACTTTTGCTTTTTTTGGTGGGGGTGGTCAGAGAGGGGAGACATGGGAAGAGAGGTTATTCATGGAGGTGTTGTTGATCCTTTAAATAGGCCTGACACATAATTAATATGCCAATGCAGGAATCAATCTCAGGAAGTGGAGGACATAACACAAAATCACAGCAGTAATAGAAGGACCTGCAGAGGAGCAACAGCAGGAACTTTGTGTTCACACCGATTTTTGCCAGAAAGAATTTGACCCATACCAAAAATATAAACTTCCCATTGACTGGTACCCATTATATAAGGAACAGAAATGAGAATTTCAGAATCTTTCTTGCCTGTCATCCAAGGACAATGTGAAAGTAGCCGAAGAAAGAAATCAGATATATAACTAAAAGGGTTTTTTCACCCATCAAAACTCAAGTTTGGTAGGAATAAAGTTAGTGGGAAAAATGATCCAGGGATCATTCCCACTAGAGTACATAGTCTATAAAAATGCTTAAAATACGTAACTTTTGTCCAGATTCATAAATTCAAAGTATTCCTAGGATATTGCAGAAGCCTAACTTAATAAAAAGCTCCCTCCAGTCTCAATACAATTGAACCATATCTACCTCCAGCAATGAAGATACCACAAAGCAGTTGAGTCAATTCCTGCCAGACTAATATTGGAATACAAAGGAGACTAAGTTCCCTCACTCAATTTTCCCCACAGAACCCTGGTCATACCCTCCAAATGTGTACATTGTGTGGACTGGGCAGGATGGCGGGAGGGTGAGGAGCATGCTTCATATCCAGCCTGCCTGATAAAGACTGAGACCACTGGCTTCTGGGTAGGTCAGTTCTCTCCAGAATGTAAGGAAGCAGAGGCCAGGAAGTTCAATCTATATCCTCTTTCCCTTTATTCTAAATTTGGTAAGATTGCTTCCTTCCAGGTCCTAAAATACACTAAGGTTCTGCTCAAATCCCAAATAGTCAGATAAATAGGTTAACCTATCAGTGGGTTTAAACCATCTTAGCCTGCAGATCAAAACATGCTGGAAATCTAAGATGTTCATGCATTTTTCAAATATGAAGAATTAAGAGAAAAACAAAACAAAAAAAGAGAAAACAATGAGGAAAAAAAGAATGAGGGAGAAAGAAGGAGTGAGAGGGAGGGTCATTGAGAATAAGGGAAAATCACTTCAGGCAGCATACCATGCTATATTAGGGCATAGTTAAAAAGATGGAAAAACAACTTGGTGGGCTCAAAACAGAACCTTGTTTTAAAAAATCCCCTAAGGTCAACTGAAATTAGAAAGCCATCATGTAAAACGAGGAATCCTGACATGCTAACATCATTTCTAATTTCTCCCTCATCCCCATTTCCCAAAACAATTCTAATTGTGATGTGAAATTTTGTATCTTACAGGGGTGAGAGGGGGTAGGGGTTCCAAGGGAAAATTTTGAATATGGGATCTGGAGCACAGAGAATGATGAGGGATGTTGGTATAATAGACAATGACTGAAAGGCAATCAAAATGTATCTATAGTTCTGAGTTAAAGAACGCAAGTTTTACAATTTATTTTCTTTAAAAGAAAAACACATCCTGTCCGATTTGTTCAGCAGACAGTCAGACACAGTCAAGACAGAGTTAAAAGTAAGAATATGAGTGATAGGTCATGTATCTTTCTCTTTTGTTAAAAAAAACATCCTAAACTCATAGTAAGCGTCTTCTCCAATAACTAGTTCAAAACTCTGCAAAATTCACTTTAACATCATTTTTTGTTCTGAGGGCTAATTGAAGGTCATTTCTGATTACTCCCTTTTTGAATGACAACTTGGTAAGAGAAAATGCATTGCCTAAACCCTGACCTAAGAAAGGCTCACCAAAGATAGCAGTAACAGCTTGAGAAGTGATGACTGGGTGTTGCCAGAGTAAAACCTATGAGTGATGGTAAGGGAAACCCATCCCTGTGATGAATTATCACCTGTGATGATAAATGATATCCAACTCTCAAACTATACTATAATCACAGAGTCTCTTTCATTATATATGCTTCTCAAACTACTCTTTAGAAAAATCACAATTCTAAAGCATGAAACTAGCTATACAACAGCTTAAAAAAATTCACAACAGAAGAAGGCAACAAGTACTTAAAACCATGGCACACTTTAGAGCCATAGTGACAAGCTCCACTAGAAACATGGCCACTAAACATTATGATCTTTGCAAGATATATATTGACTTAGAAAACCTCATGTTAATATTATCTGTTTTTATTGTACTTCTATCTTCTCAGATATTTCTCAATTACATTTTAATCTGGTTCCAACATTTGTTTCAAACTTACTTTAGAAAGATTCCCACCCTGCCCCACTCTGCTCACTGAAAAGTAAATTGAAAAGGCAACTCTAAAAGGAATGGCTGGCCTGGTCAATATTTATTTTTTAAAAAGTAACAACAAATCTAATCTGCATCAATAATTTTCTAATAAAGATGCCTTCACAAAACCACCCTTCTCCAACTCCCAAAGCCAGAACCCTATTAGTTTGGGTTTTGTTTCTTTTTCTTTTTTGATAGAACACACAGTTGGTGTCAGACTTGACATCTTTTACAAGGAAATTAAAGCCTTTTCTGATCGCATGAAGCTTTAAATAGTTTGATCCTGACAAACAATAAAGTCACAGAACAAAATTTCTTGCTCACTGACCTCACTCAGAATGCAAAGTTGGGTACCAATCAGCTGTCTAGCACAGTAAACAAAATACTTGTTGACACAGAACATCCTGAGGGGAAAGCTAAGCATCCTACCATTGCAAGAGAGCGATCACTTGCTATCATATAGAAAAATGGAACCAGTAGTAATAGTTTAAAGGTTTTTTAAAGCCATTAAAAGCAGATGAATTATTTAAAAAAATTTTTAAAATGCTGACATCTAGCACAACGGTCCTTCAAATCACTCTGCCCCCATATGTCTCAAGGTCCTAACTCATCTGGTGGGCAGAGAAGGTCTATCTTTGTATAAGTCACTACATGTCAGCTTTCTTTTTTCTCTCACACAGTTTACAATGCTACCAATCAGTTCCTGCTTGTTCAGAGAAAGAAAACAGGGAGTTGTGGGCATGCACGTAATGTGATGGACATCTGATCTAGGGTCTAAACAACATGAAGCACATGGTAAAAGCATGGACAAGAGGGAAAGGTGACAAGGAAGGCACTACAAACAGAGAGAGAGTGTTTGGGAGTTGAAATACCTACCATCATAATATTCCAAATTCAAAGACTGCTTGTATCAGAACAAAGAAACAACAAATTTAACCAAATGTGGTCATTAAGGAAAGGAAATGAGACAAGAACTAGTTGGTATCCCTCCACCAAGAAAGAAGTACCTATTATGAAGTACCATGGAATTACAGGTTTGATGTAAACCTGCAGCAGAATATGGGTGTTTAATTTGGAATACTCTGTGCTCTCTGATTCATATTGGCACCAAAAATTATTCTGCAGAGCTGTCAAATGCTGCAGTGTCTCTTAGCCTATGGCTCACAAGTTTATAACTCCTTAGTAGGTGCACACCACTCAATGCCACAATTTCCCTTCCGCTCCATAAAAATGTCAGCTAATAAAAATTCAGAGTGAGTAGATATAGATATTTGGATATAATTAACAAATAATGCATTTAAAAAAAAATACCAAAAACCTGTCCCAGAACCTTTCTGGTATGCCATAGCTGTAGATCCTTGAATCACGAGAACCTTTGGAAATGGTGGACATATACATCTTGTATATATCCCACCTCAGCATTCTTAGGGATTGGTCAGCTGCAAAATGCCAGCTCTTTAAGAGTGAAAGGACAGATGCCAGTCTTTGCACATCAAGGTCTGACTGTTCCCAGTTCTACCACCAGGGAGATGTTATTGAGAAAAAGAGAAAAAGAGAAAGAGAGAAAGGAGGGTGGGAGAAAGGTAATGGCATTAAATTAGCAAGAAATTTGGAAGGACGTGGATTATTAGCCATTGATGCTAGTGGGAATGGGGTAACAGGTGGGGAGTGGATAAAATACGTTTCATACTAATGCTCTAGAAGGACAGAAGGCTTTGATTTTCCCAGAGGCCTAATGGTAGTAATATACCTGCACGGTTTGCACCATAAAGTCTGTCGGTCAAGCCCGAACAATGCCCGACACTTCTTTGGAGTATTTGCATCTGTTAGCATAAGGTAAACACAAAAAATACAACACAATGGTGGATCGTGCTCATTTGGATGTGAAGTCTTAGCTAAAGCTTTTTTTTTTTTTTTCTTTTCAATCACCTGAGTTTTATTTGGTAGTCTCCCCTCACCAAGGACATGAAAGGAAAGGACTTCCATGAGTCAAAAAAAAAATTAAAAAACAAAAAAAGAGAGAGAAAGAGAGAGAAGGGGAAAAAAAAAGTGACATTATTTGCTTCTATTTATGTCAGTGTTAACATCCAAGTCACTGAGGCTCGCTCTACCCTGTAGTAGGGAAGTATGTTGGAAACATTCCGATGGCATGAAACACATTCCTTGGGAAAGGGAGAGACTGGTCTTTGCTGTCCCTGACACGAGAGAGGTACAGATGATGCTGTTTGACAGTGGCATTTATTTTGGCTAGCAGCAGCAAGGAGAACAAGCAGAATCCCTCACAGAGACGATCGGATGGCAGTGCCCCCACTCCCTGGTGTCTCCTAAGATCACAACACAGAGCTACAAAGCAACAGGGCAGAAAAGGGGGAAAGTACCAAATAAACCAGCTGAAAACCAGCCACAGCGAATCTGGGGAAACTATACACACCTGCAGGGACCGCACCAGTTATTCTGTTGATCAAGGCCAAAGCGCGCTCGGCATTTCTTAGGAGCGCTCAGGTCTGAATGAGTTCAAGAAAGAAGCGAGCAGAGGAGGGAAGGAAGAAGGGAAGGAGGGAGAGAGGGTGGGTGGGTGAGAAAGAGAGAGAGAAGAAGGGAGAGAGAGAGAGAGAAAGAGAGAGAGGAGGGAGAAAGAGAGAAGGAGGGAGAGAGAAAGAAATAGAGGGGAGGGAGAAAAAAGAGAAAGATAAAAATAAGAAAAAAAATAAAAATAAAAAAAGGGAATAAATCAATGACCTGGTTACTAATTGCAAAATATTCACTTTCGTTTTAAAAGTTTTTTAATTAAAAAAGTGAAAATTACATTCTTATTTAACTTGTAATTAGCTGTTGCAAATAAAGCTGCAGTATCCCTTCTTCAAGGACTGTCTCATATAAGGTCAAACAGATAAGGGGACGTCAGTCACTAGATAACTTTCATTTTTATGGTATTTCCTCTTTTGATTTTATTTTCCAATTTTTTTTAATTAAAAAAAATGAAACAAAACAAGGAAGAATAAGAAAAGAAAGCGAGGGGGAGGAATTAAGGTCCTTAACATGCTTTTTTTCTTCCACTCAAGAGTTTTAATCGTTAAAAAAAAAAAAAAAAGGACAAACAAAATAAAACCAATGAAAAAAGAAAGAAATAAAGAAAGAAAAAATAGATTGTACTGGGATATTGCAGCTTTTGGAACATTCAACTTTTGTTTTCCTGTGTTCAGTTTTATTAATATTAAGATAGGAATGGAAAAGAATAAACAGACTGTGCGGAATGGACTGTTAGTATAAGCCAGAGACTAAGAGCGGCATGAAGCAGGCATTGAATCAGTGAAAGCT
Source organism: Sminthopsis crassicaudata (assembly GCF_048593235.1). Classification (NCBI taxonomy): domain Eukaryota; kingdom Metazoa; phylum Chordata; class Mammalia; order Dasyuromorphia; family Dasyuridae; genus Sminthopsis; species Sminthopsis crassicaudata. The sequence goes on along the minus strand of NC_133618.1, from coordinate 589,286,933 downwards.
AGTGGACTGCAATTTGTAAGCTAAGCAGCAAAGCAAAAGAAGAAAAAGAAAAACGAAAAGAAAAGAAAAAATGAACAAAAAAATCATACTGCGGATGCATGCTTGCATGAGAAAACTTAGTGGGAGCAATGCAAAAAATGCCATTAGATTAAGGAGGTTTATTACAGAATTCCTTCCATTCTTTACCAGTCTCTTTAAAGAAATACTGCATATTCAATTTGCACAGTTAGTTCAACTCTAAAGCACTTTCAATGTTTAAACAACTGTTATGAAAAAATAAAACCAGAGTTAAATTAAATTAAAAACAAAAACAAAAAAACAAAAACAAAAACAACGGAAAAAAAAAAAACAAAAAACTGCTACCAAAACACATCAAAACATGTGGATGGTCATTTCTTAAGAATGTTCAATGTCATACATGTTTAATGTTAATAAAACTATAATGGCAAGAAAAAGTAAAAAACATTTTATCAACTACTTTAATGACTCAAAATGACATTAGCACCTGTAATCGGAGGAAGTGAAAGGCAAGGATTTAGGAAACATTCGCTGTGTTCTGAAAAAAAAGAACAAATTATACAAAGTCTTCAAAAAATGTTTGTAAGGGCTGGCTTCTCCAAATAGGCTCTGAGATTGCCTATGCAGTATTTCTAATTTCCTCTAGAGAATGACAAACCTCCTTAATTTAAAATGGGTGCAATTTACCACTGTAAAGGCATGCATCAGAACATTCGGGTACAGCCCAAAGGAATGTCCAACACTCATACGGGCCCACCCAAGCCCAGCCCCCTCCCAGCCCACCCCCCTCCCCACTCAGACACGCAAAAAATTAGCAAACTTTATAAACCACGCATGGGCATGACTACAGCTCTGCAGTTAATGGCTTTGCAGTTACTTAAAAACACATTCCACTAGAATCACAATATGCTTTTCATGCAAAAAATGGATGTTACTAGCTTTAAAAGGGCAATCGTGAAGCAATTAATTAAAATGCATAAACCAAAAGGCTAGCTATGGATGGGTTACTCAACAATGCCCTGGCCTTGGATTTCTCCTGTCTCCCCCAGTTACAAGCCTGACATAAAAGTGAGGTCCTTGCCATGCCCCCCCCCTTTCCTTGGGATTAATTAATTGAACTTACCATTAGTCTCTCCTGGCTGCTTGTCCCTTTTCCTCTTCTTCTTCTTCCCCTGCATAAAACATATGAAATAGAGGAGGATTATTTCAAGAGACAGAGAAAGAGGTGCGCGTCTCCTGTGTTTATGTAGAAAGAGGATATGTAAAGCATGTATTTATAGGTATTACCCCCTTGTGATCAGATTCTAAGTGGCAGCCCAGGGTGTGGGGGGGGGGGAGAGGAGAGAGATAGAGAAAGGAAAATGCAAAGAGAGTTTTGATACTCCTTCAATCCAACTACTTAATTAACATTTAATAGCAACATTCAATATATTCAACCAGAAAGGATATACCATCAGACTTATATACTCAGTGGAAAGGAAAAGTAACCAAAGAGAAAGGATATATGGAAAACAAGTCAATGATCAACTTCAGGGAGAGAAAAGATGTTTCTCCACTAACCTATGACCAACCCCAAACATGGAACAGTTCATGCTTAAAGGGATATCATAGGGAAGAAGAATCAGGCTTATTCTATGGGGACACAGAGGGCAGAATGGGGATTAATAGTTAGATTTTAAAGGAAGACAGATCTTGACCCAATACAAGGAAGAATTTCATAACAATTAGAGTTATCCAGAAATAGAAAAGATTTTCTTGTGAGCCTGTGAGCTCCTTTTCACTTGAGGTATTAAAGACAGAGTTGTAGAAAAGCATGCTATTTTGGAGGAAATCAATGAGGTGGGTGGGATGGAGAGGTGTTTTCAGGAAAGCATTTTGTTAAAAATCAATACAAGAATAAGCTGATGAACAAAGTCAAAAAAAATGTAGGGTTACAGAATACAAAAAACCAACATACTGGGAACATAGGAAGCTTCTTACCCATGAACCAGTATATACTGATGAGATAATTTAACATTTCAGTTGCTTAATTAAATTTAATGAATTTTCCTATTCCTCCAAAATTCACCTTTTCAAAAGAGCCAATGTGTTCTATAGTGAATGCAAAGAACAAAAGGATCTTGTTGAGTTTGATTTATAGTTTTTTTTCCTTCTATGAGATGAAAGGAATTTACCACTATTTCTAGACCCTAATTAAAACACAAAAATAAGAGATTATCTAAGATCCACTGCATTCTCAGCACCTCTAGTTGCTACTTTCTCCCCCAAGCAGACAACACTCATATCTTAGGCAATGATATAATCACCTGCCATAAGTAACATGTGTTGCTTTTTTTTTTCTTTCTAGTAGCAATAATGAGTCAAAAACAGTCTTCAAATACTTAAGTGGATCTTCCTTCTTTTTATTCCTATGGAGAAGACAGAGTAGACTTATTTTGCCTCACCAGAAAAGAATTAATAAATTAAAAGTTATTCTAGGGAAGATTTGGGTTCAAAATAAAGATATATTTCCTAATGGTAAAAACTAGACATTTAAAATAGTTTTTCATCTTAATCTTCAATAGACTAGTTTTCTCATCACAAAAAGCACTACAGATGGGATTCTGTTATGGAGAAAGGTTTAGATAATATGCTTTTTCTACAGCACCTATGATTCTATGAGTTATTCTCATTTTTCATCCAACCAGCCTGCTTGCCTTACCAAAGCAATGGGCTATGACACAAAGTCCCTACCCCCCCCCCCCTTATGGATGTGATGTTCTCTGCTACTTCCTGGGGTCTGAAGACCCATAATTTTAGCCTCTTTAGGCCACTACTCCAAACAAGTGAGGAGTAAGGCATAATGCCGTCAACAACAACAAAACAAAAACAAAGGATAGACAGATTACTTTCACTATTTTCAGGGCATTCAAATGACCTCCCTTCCTGAAGCAGCTTCAGGGGAAAAGCCTACAGAGAACTCAGAAAAAGAGAGAGCTTGACAAGATGTCCTCTGAGAAGAGAAACCCTCCTTAGGATGGAAATCATACAGAACTAGGACTTGGTGGTCAGGGTGCAAGCTTTTTGGGGATTTTTTTGTTGTTTTTTGCTTGGTTAGGTTTTTTTTTTTTTTTAAATGTCTTTGGTTAAGTCTTTGAGACAAAGATTCCAGTAAATTTATTTGTGACTTGTGCTTGAGTGAAACTGCTTTCCAAAAGGAGAAACCATTCTTTCTTATGTCAAAATGAAAACTCCCCAAAAGTCTCTTTGGCCAAAAATCTTCTCACACCGGCTCTTCTTTATTTTTCAGGGAGCTGAAATTATACCTTACTTGGAAGTTAAGAAAGAGTGCCTGGAAGAAGGAAAACCTGTGTTCAAATCTAGACACAGACACTTCCTAGCTGTGTGATCCTGAGCAATCACTTAACATCTGTTTGCCTTAGGTTCCCCAACTCCAAAATAGACATTTTAATGGCACCTATCTCCTAAAATTGTGGTGAGGATTAAGGGGAGATCATATATTTTTTTAAATGCCTGGTACGCAATAAGCCCTATATAAATGTCTGTTTGCTTCCACTTGCCTCAGAAGCAGCCACAGAGCTCTGTTCAGATATTCAGGTGACCCATTTGAGAGACAGATGGAAAGCTCAGCACTGCAGCTTCCAACATTCTTATTCCTCCTAGGCACACCGAAAGGAGCTCAGAATTTCTTCTACATCTAAGCACTGGTCAATTCTGGGTTTGTAACTCAGGAACATAATTAAGTTAAGCTTTAGAGTTAAGACTCCTATTAGGCAGGAACTATGTGTTTTGGTCACTAGAGAAATACAGGAGCTTAAGAAAATTGTTTAAGGGTGATGTTAGGGGAAAAAAAAAAACCATGAAAGCAGGGGCACTCTAAAAGGAAGTTCCATCCCCCATTCTAGACTAAGGGTCCCAAAAGGATCTTAGCTGGAGGAGAAAACCCTGGACTGCCTAGTTTTTTGGTTTTTTTTTTTCCTTCCATTGCTTTCTAAGTTCTTTAGTTCCATTCAGCAAGCATTTATTATGCACCTATGAACAAGCCAGATACTGTGTTAAGCATTGTTAGTTAAGATCATCTCCTTTATATCACCAGAACCTCTCATGGTACCCAACAGTGTGTGTGTGCAGTATGTGTGTGGGGGGGAAAAAAGTAACAAAATGAGAACTTAATTTTACTGCGAGGAAACAAGTTGGATACAGATAAGCACAAAATGATACAAGTATTGAGGCAGGGAGTGAGGATGAAGGAGTACTGTCTACAATAGTAAAGAGGGCGGGAAAGTCCAGAAACGCCTCCTGCAGGAAGTGACACCTGAGCCGGACCTGGGAGGAGGTAAGGCAGTCCAAGAGATAAAAGAGGAGGGGTGGATGCTACTGGCCAATGTTATGAATAAAGAACAGACATGGAGAGGGATTTGAAAGTTTCCATTTGTTTCTACCTGTGGTGGGGATTTGAATGCATAACCATGACTTCATTGACATCATGTTCCCAATGAATTGGCTGCCTGCTAGGTACATTACCAGCATTTCACACTGTTTAATATTTACAGGTCTAACTTCTTACAGCACCAGTACTCATAAGGGTAACTTGGGATAATCTCTTAAAGAACATGCATGTCATTACAAATGGGCCCATCTTGTCAAAGTGATCTTAGGAAGCCTCTTAAGTTAGCACTGGGTAAAAAGATCAAAAGGTAAGGTCCAAAACGAGACATTTTATAGCTTCCCCACCCAAAATTGAAGTCAAGGCCTTCCCAACAGACTAAGAAAAAAAAACCTTATTGATTGAGGGGAAGGGGAATGGACTGCTGGTAGCAATCCTGGGAGTGTAGAGGTGAGGTCAGGTGATAGAAAACATAACGAGAGCTTTTGTCTGCAAGGTCATTTATTTCCCCATCTTACATTTATCTGGTTTTTTAACAGCTCATAGTAGTATAGCAAAACTGAACTGATATCACTCTAAGTCTTTACTGAATCAACCCCATCCAGAAAACAAGCTCCCGATTTCTCAGACATAATCAAGAGGTGGGCAAGGAAAATCACATGCAAATGATTCCCAGGGTCTTGGACTATTAGAACTTGGAGAGCATCTAGTTCGAGCCTCCTAATTTACAGTTGAGCTAACTGAAGAGCAAAGGAGGAGAGCTGACTTTCTCCTGGCCTCGAAGGGCTGACTCTGTGATTCACTATCGCCTGCCATCAGAGGGGCGAGCCATGCACAACCCGGGCTTAGATTCTTCCCATGGCTCCATTCTAGATTGCTCAAAGAACAGGTGTCTGTAGGAGGCAGGAGACATGAAGTCAACTCCAAGAGCTCTTGACAAGAGGTGGGGTGGGAGTGCGGGGAGGGGGTGAAGGGCAGCCGCCCCGCCAGTGCTATGGTTGTGTGATCCAAGGCTCTGGAGCTCTCCTGCTGCTGGAAGGCTCTACCTCAGGGTCAGGTGGGGAGAGCACATCAAGCTTGTGAGGAAGCATTAGCTTCTCATCCTCTTCCTTTCAGCTCCAGAAGAAAGGGTTTGACAGTGCACACATGCTGGGGACAAATGTAAAGGTCCCCAACATTTAAGACACTGCACATGCCCATCTGTCAGTGACACACATTTCTTGAAACTTCTTTTAAAGCTTTCGTTCAGGTCCTCACACTAATTCCTGTTTCAACTCTCAGGAGGAATTCAGACTGGGGACTCGTGCTAACAGCTACTCAACCCCATGGTCTCAAAAGCTTCACTGAGAGTGCACCGAGTGGGCAGGCTACAATGGGGAGATGGGTGACCAGACCCAAGTTACCGCATGCTTACAGAGGAGAGGGCATGGGAGGGAGGAAGAGGAGCTAGGGGAGATGGGGAGGGGGAGAGGAAGTGCGCAAAGGCATTTCTAAGCTGCCAAAGGAAGGTCTTACTGTCTTACCCGGTGGGAAGTCATTTCAATTCTGTTATCTCAACTGAATGTAACAAACTTTAAACAGAGAAGGGGGCTTAGGGAAGCATCTGGTCCAAATCCCTCCCACTCCCCCAGCCCCCCACAAATTGTACAGAGGAGAAAACTGAAGCCCAGAATGGTTGAGTGCCTTTCCTAAAGTCTTAGTGACAAAGTCAGGATGAGAAGGAGAGTCTAAGGGCTTTTTCTGTAAAATTGGTTTCAAAAGTCTCTATTTAATATATTTTGCTAGAATGACCTTTTCTTTATTTTATTTTCTATAATAAGGAATAGCAAAATCATTTTGGACATACCCCCGTTTGTTAACTATTTCCAACATAATTATAATATCAATGTCATAAAAACAGTATCAATTTATCAGTGGATAAATTAACATTCAATTTTCATATGCTTCAGAAAAAACCTAACACATTCATTATTATTAATATTGATATTGTTTTTCCCCAATTATGAAGCCTAGTTGTTTCTCAGAATCTAGAAGACAACCTTCAGTTTTCATATAGTCACATCTACATAAGATAGAAAGGAGAGAGGACACTGGCACTGAGTAAAACTCCAGAATCGAACTCTGTTGTTTGAAAAAGGAGTAAACTGAGGTCCAGCCAAGCACAAATAGCCCACTACAGGTCATAGCCAATGAATGACAAGAGTCTAAATTGGATCACTAAGAGATGCATATCAGCACTGGGGCAGATAGTAAGGCCATTAACCATGGCAAAAATAAGAGAGAAGGGGAAATCAATCATAAGAGCAAAAGGAATCTTGAATAACCAGTAGATGATAAGTCATCCAAAGAAGGCCAAAACTCAACACAAAATTGTGTCAAAAAAAGAAGGAAAAAAGAAAATATTTTAAATTCAAAGAAGTCTCAGTAATTAATATTATGGATTCAAGAACTTAAGTTAATATAGGAGTAAAATGCAGTCCTGATGAGTCCAACCCAAGAGAAGTGACTTTCATAAGGGGTACAAAAGTGGAAAGCAAAATGAAAAAAAGCTTCACAGATTATTGATATTCCTTGGGAAAAAAAATTTAAAACAGTTGGTGACAGAAACATAACAGAAAATCTGTCCTGAAAATGGGCCACATCCCTGGTAACATAGGAACATACGTGCAGCCCAGAGTGTGTAATCATTTAGTCTACCTCAGGGGAGAAGAACTTAAGTAGAACCACATCTTCATTTTATCTTTGAAAACAGAAATAAGCATCCTTTCATTTCCCACCATGCGAATCCAGAAGTTCTCTTGACTCTTCCCTTGAAAAGGATGGACTGGGGCTGGGAGTAGTTAAGTCTCTTCCGTCCCTTCTCATGAAACTGAGAACTCAACAGACAAGATTGTTCCTACGGGCTATTCCACAAGGGTCTCATACTAAGTCAATCAAACAAGATGGACAGGAAGATGTTTCCTCCCACGTGACTGATCTGTCTCTCCCCGTCCCTGTGCCCATCTGACCCACAGAGTATGAGCCATTGAGCCAAATCCTCGTTCCCATTTAAAGATAAAGGCCAAAACCTTCCCAATGATGACCAGGTTGACCCTACAAGATCCCTTCATGAGCAAACCAAGTAACTGGTGGTTGAGTCTGGAGTGTGCTTGGATAAACAAATGGAATTTAAATTTTGCAGCACAGGGGCCTCTCTACAAACTCTACTACTAAAAAAAATAGCCACCTACATAGCCACCTACATAGTTATCCCGAGCGGACCAGCCTGGATAAAGCTGCATGTGAAGCTGTCGCTCCTTCCTGGCGAGCTCGTAGTACTTGGCTTGTTCTTCTCTGGATAACGCGTGCCACTGCAGCGGGGCAGGGGTTGGGGGCCGAGGGGGTGGGGAGAGACAAAGAGAAATCACAACGTCACCACGGAGCTGCTCCACAGGAGAGACCCTCCCTCCTCCCCAGCAGCCAAAGGACCGGGCTGGGGCAGGACAGGCAGATCAGAGTCAGTCTGTCACTTGGATCATTTTGGGGAGGAGGAAGGGGAGAGGGGATTGCAATAGGTGGTCCAAGTGTAATAAAATGCTGAATTACAGCCTCCTTCTCCACCCACCAAGACTTGTGAGGAAAAGCCGTTTGTCCAGATCCCTCCACCCCTCCCTCTCCCCCTTCTTTAGGTCTCCTTCCCCCCCACCCCCCATCCTAGGGATACCATTCATCACCTACCCTTCGACCAAGGATCTGGTTGATGGCTGCACTTTCTTTCAATGTACATTCTGCTACAACTTTTGCTCTCATTTCCTTCATATACAACATGAATGCATTAAGAGGTTTCTTTATGTGGGGTTTTTTCTTTTCTTCTTCTTTTTTGGAGTCCTGATGTTTCCTGTATGTTTAAAGAACAGACAAACACAAACACATACCCTGGTAATGACTCTTAGCCTGGCTCCCCTTGGCCCATTCTTCTATTTCCACCAATTCCCTTATAACTAATTCCACGAGACTCAAGGAAAACAACACAAAACAAAACAAAGGAGCCAACAATGAATTTTGCTTAAAACTATTCAAACAGCCCAAAGGGTGAGAAAAAAAATTTTTTGGGGGGGTAATCATATCTCAAAGTTTCCTAAATATGAAAAGTTTCCCTAAAGCCTCAAGGGAAATGCACATGCATTTACTCTGCATATTTCCCAGCAAGCTACCTTCTTCACTCCATCAGAATAAAACCCCAAATGTCCAATTAACACATTAAGGAACAAGGAAGTGGTCCATCTTGGTCCGTCCACATGCATGAAAAGCAGACACAATGAGATGGCCTTATCACATGAAAATAAATAAATAAACCATGCAGAGCTTCCAAAGGATGGGTATTTAACACTCTGAAACCCACTCTGAAAAAACAACCAGGAATAATCTGTATGATTGGGCACATTGGTAAAGAAACCAATTAAAAAGAAAACACTTACGAGCTATGGAGTGAGGCAACATCACTCTGGGAAGATTCCTGTTTGACTGTTGGTGTGACTATGGCTGGATGAGGAATTCCAGTTGTGTGTAAAGTATGATGTGGTGGGACCATATGAGGAGGAAACCTAGAAGACAAAAAGCTGTGTAAATCGTCAGAATAAAAATGAATGAATGAGGAGGGATATGTACACACAGATTTAAAAAAAAAAAAAAAAAAAAAAAAGCATGTAATAAGCACATGAAAGCTACCCAAAGCATATGAAACCTGTCAGCATTAATTAGCGATAAATTAAACATAATGATTCTCATAATGTCATTAAAGCCAATCTTCCCCTTCATTATTGCTACTGACACGAGGCATTATGATTTTTAACATCTTTAACAAAAGACAAATTCAACTGATGTACTTGGGCGGAAAACTAGGATATAAGCTACCTGCCGGAAACAACACGTCCACTTTCTTATTATTAGTGGCAACTAAAAAGCCAATTTCACAGTCCTAATCAGTTCTGGAATTAAGGATGAAATCTTTTGTTGTATATTGACAGCTAAATAAAATATTAACGCTGCTGGAATTTACACACATTTTTGACAATGCTGTTCATAGCTCATTAGGCCTTATTCTGTTGATGGAGCAAAATAATTTCTTTTTGTTCTTGCTGAACTGTTGTACTTTACTATTTTGGCAGGGTTAGTAGGGAGTGGGAGGGCGGGAGGAAAGTTGAGAAAGGAGAAGAAACAGTTCTCGTTGGTTCACATAATGATCCTTTGTCCACATTTTTAAAAAATCTTAAGATGATAAAGATAAAAAAAATGATAAAGCTGTTGAGAAATTATAACACTTAGCATACATAAATGGTACATGAATGAAGCGTTACATTTAAATCTGCATACTTCCTAAATCTATTCTATTTAAAAATATATACATTACATACACATAAAGAGGTCTTCAAAATGATTAACAACTGTGTCTTCAGACATCTCATAGTAACCAAGGAAAAATGTGACCAATTCAAATGACTTGGGTCTAACTTTAATTTCTATTCTCTCATTCTTTATTCTTGGAAAATTTATTTTAAGTAGTCAGGCACCAAACTGCTGTGTCCCAATACAATTTAACAGAAAGATAAACTGGGCTATGGGGACCCAATTAAATTCAATGAACATTATTAAGTACATACTAAAGGCAAAATTTAAAGACAATTTTCTGATTTCAAAAATTAGTTTATAAAGTTTGAACATACTAAACTAGGGAAGATAAAATCAGAGCAGACTATCAAAATCTATATAGGCTAATAGGCTATAGTACAATCTATATCGAGCTTGGAAGAGTGAATATTTTAAATAACTTTTCAAAAGGATAAAGGGGACAAAAAGTAGGGCTAGGAGGGCAAAAATGGTATAGTCTCAAAAGATAAAAAAGGATCCTACCAAAACTCATTAATTTCTACAAATAAGTATCTAAAAGGGAGTTTAGGTAAAAGAAAACATTTCTTTTTCTCTCTCCAGGTCCAAGTCACCCATTGAATTCATTTAAATAAAATAAACCAAAAAGTTTCTACTGAAGTATATAAACCACATTGACAAGAGGAAAAAGTCTGCTCAATTCTCCTAGGTAATAAGTTTCTGATTTAGAGAATCTATTCTAGACAAAGGTAGGGAATTAGTATCACTAGTAAGTATGAAATTTTATTTTGATGATAATTTTAAAATGTTCTTTAGATCATGTATCATGACAAAAATTTTCCATTTAATTAAATTAGTATAACATACTTTAATTTTGAGAATAAAAAATGAAGTACCATTTTTAAATGCACAGGGGTTATACAATAATTTTAAATAGCATAATATCAAGGAGATTTAAAACAACAACAACAAGAGTCTGGCCTTCTGATTTCCAAGTTCTAAATATCAGTCTTCCTTCCTGGATTCTTAAGCCATATCTTTAAACTGATACTTAACTGATGATGAGATGGCTTTTGCATAAGAAAATTTCAGAAGTATGGGAGGTTTTAAAAAAAAAAAGAAAAGAAAAAACTTGAACTCTTAGGGGACATGTCAAAATTCAAAAATGACTGATTAGATTGTAACTCAATGTGATCTTTCACTTAGAAATAACCATAACCACTGGATACCATCAAAGAGATTTAAAGTCTCAAAAGCCCTGTGGCCTCCCTCACCCTATTCCACTTCACCACTTCAGGGCCTTAGGGATAATGGAAATAAGAATACGGGTGCCGGGAAAATGCCTGGGCAGAGGGGTTGCCTTTGCTGTCAACATCAGAGATTAAGGTATGACGTAAAGACACCCTTTCCCTTTCTTGCATTAGGTAAGTGTGAATAGGAACAGGTATGCAAAGAAATGAAAGAAGAAATATGGGTAACAGGAAAAGGCCACAAGGGCTGATCACATTTCAAGGGGAGGTTAGAGAAGAAGGAAGGAGGTTCTGGGCACCATTGAAGAATAAATACTTAAAAATCCACATCCATCTACACCTACTCAAGTGTGTGTAAAAGAGAGGAGGAGACAGGGACAGAGGGGGCCAAAGGAGGGCGAATGAGAGAATGCACACCTTTGCTTAAGAAACTCTTCTGCAGACAACTATTTCATGAAATGCAATAAACACCCTAAAAATTCTAAGTAGCTCATTATATACCCCTGTCTGCTTTTATGGCTCCAAGCCAGAATATAATGATGAGCCTTAACTTGTTAAGGACAACTAATTTTTGTTTCTGGCTGTCTCAGGGGCTTCCCTCTTACTCAGTCTCACTTTGCTTCACTGTTGACATGTTTCTGTTAACTGGATGTCATCTGCCTGCCTTGATTTTATGCACAAGCAGTAGGATGCATTTTCCTGTGCAACAATCCTGCTTTGAGTTGCATTAGATTTGTCATTATTCTCTCATTCCCCCCCTTGCACTTGTAACATTTCATCTCTTCCTGCCTTATTTTTTTTGAGCCACGGTGCACCCACATTATGGTTTATACATGATCTTGCTCCCTTTGAAGCCGGCAGATTTCAGAGCCAGCTCTCGTCAGGAGTAGCGCCTTGCACCAATTTAGCAGGCTGAGGGCCCCGAGCTCCAACATCTCAATCTAAAGGGGGTCACAGGGTGGCACAAGTGAGTGTCAGCAAGTGCTGTTTAATTGCCAATCTAGGCTTCTCCGTGGTGTTTAAAGTATAATGACCCATCACTTAATTCTGAGAAGTCCTGGCCCCGCTGCTGAATGGAATGAATATCAAAGGGTATTCGGGAACAGGGCACGCTGCCTACATTTCCTATAACTGCCATAAGTATAATAGACCTGTACTTCTGTCGGCCCATTACGACAATAATGTATTTAATTTGCTGTATACTCTTTTTAACTAGGTACCTTTCATAAGGCCTACCTGGGGAATAGACTTTCTCCCCCCCTCCCCATTTTTCCCCTAACCCTTCTTTCTATCTCTTCCCCCCATTCCCCACCTTACCCCCCCACAGGAAATTTTAGACTAATCCCATAAAGAATAATTCAACCAATAAACTCAACCTCAATCCACATTCTGTAAGTAGTGAGGCACATTAGGCTTTCCACAACAACAACAACAACAACAACAACAACAACAACAACAACAACAACATCTTTCTGACCATCAAAAATAAAATACAGGAGAGGGAACTGGGATCCTGGGATCACCCACTTTTTCAGAGAAAGTTTCCCTCTTTTGTCTTTTCCTATTTATTTGAACTTTATAAGGGATCACATGCCTTTTTGGGCGCCATTTAAAGAAAACTTTATTCATCGCTTCCTTTCAGATATGTGTACATGTGTGTTCACTTGTTTGCTTACTCCTATACAAATTGAGATGGTGAAACATGATGATTTGGGACATATAAAACTTTGACTTTTAATTAATTGTACATAGTTCAGTTCAAGGGACTGTCACATTATACTCTCAGACCACCAACACCCACCACTTTTCTATAACTGAGGCAAACGTTCCTTTTCTCCCTCCAAACCTTCCTCTGTCCTCCAATTTCATGTGCTAGCTATAGAGCTTGGAGGAGAGACAGGGGGACAGTATCCCTGCCATGTAATGCATGCTAACTTAATTATGTGCCATCATCAAAATGGATTAGCTGTTTCAGCCCATCAGGAAAGTCTAAACCTCCACCGATTTAATTAACTTGACTGAAAATCAGATGAACAGAAAATAAAACTATCATTAGGAGTAATTAGTGATTACTTAAACATAGTACTGCCAACCAGTTTGTAAATAAACTAGCAACGACTGGAAAATTAGCTAGAATTAATTGGAGCTAAGATAGGGGGAATATGGGAAAGAAAAAACAAATATAGAGTACTCATATATATTCACATGTAGATACATAGTGAAATCTTCTTTCAAAACTTTAGAGGAGCAGGCAGGCCTTTAATGTAGATTCTCTGGATTCTGAGCTTTGAAAAAAGCCTAATAACCTTTGCGGGAATACTGCTTGCACAACAATAAAACCACCCCCACCCTTTCCTTTCTCAAATAATCCAAAGCTATACAGAAGACATTCTAAAAAAGCTGGTAAGTCAAGACTCTCCTTCCTGTTCCTTTAATGTCATTTTCTACAGTGCTCAATTAGTTGCCTTAGATAAATAAATCACAGATATGATATCAACAAGATGGAAAGATTAAACACCGATAGACAAGATCCCACAATGAGAGTTCAATGCAATCTTAATATTGCCATTATTGGCCTGAGAATGTTTCTACATTAACCTAGGTTGCACAATTAACTATTAACTGTTTTCAGATGTATATTGAGCATCCCTTCCTAGATGACATGGGATACTAGAGAATATTCTGAGAAGGCCCACAATGCTCTGAATATCAGCACTCTGATTATCTGAACTCACCTTGACATGGAAGCATTGACAGTCAGAGCTGTTGGATAGGGATGCCTGAATCCTCCTGTTGTGATTGGGTAAACTGGTTGACCTTGCCTAGAAAGAGGAAAGGGGGAGAAAAAAAGTGAGAAAAAGGAAAAAATTAGGGGGGGAGTAGAGGAAGAAGGAAAAGGGGGGAAGGAAAACTTCTCTCTGCACAGTAAGCTTTATTCTCATTTGATCAGAACAAAAATCTTGGGGATTGTACAGCAAGGATCAAAGGGAAGAACCACAAAACAATTTGAATGCCATAAATCTGATAGGAATGGCTAATTAAATTTTATAACCTCTGCTTATGTCAATAGAGACCCTCTCCCCAAGCTGAAACTAGGTGTTTTGTTGTAATAATTAAAGGCGAAGTCTCACTTGCTTTAATGGAGCCATCACACTAATTGAGGGCTACACATCCAAAGGAAAACAATAATGAATGTAAATTTATACCAAAATAAAGTACAGTGAATCAAAGGACTTCAGTTGCGCTTTGGGCCTCTTTCGGTATTTAGATCTCGGTGAGAAAACATTAAATTAACAGAGCTTAATTTGTAGCCTTTTGTCAAATTAACAAGTGTTGACAAGAGTTACCGGGGGGGAGAGTCCCCAAGAAGAATTGTGGGTAACCAATAGACAATCACACCTCATTACAATAATTAAAAAATACAGCAACACGCAAAATAGCTTCCTCATGAAAGACCCACAACTTTTTCTGATGGAGGTTTGTCTGAGTTGGCTATTCCTTTTTATCTAGCCTTCAAACATCTCTCTATCAGCTGAGCACGGGGAGACAGAGATGCCAGGATCATCTGCTAGGACTGGCCAACCCCTTTTTAAGAATAAATGGGTCAACTGCTAATCATACTTTTCCCTCTTGGTCTCCCAAAAGGGCAATGGAGAGAGTACAATTATCACTGGCCTTAATATTCAGAACTTGTTAGTGGATCATAAAACATTTGGAGTAATAAAAAGAGCTCTGAATTTGGAAGAGACTGAGATTCAAGTCCTGACTCTAAAAGCTACTAGCAGCAGGACTAATGGCAAATCCTTTAACTCTGTAAAGTCCAATTTCTTTTTCGGGAATAGAGGGAGAGTCCTCCCTCCTGACCCCAACTAGAATGGTTCTATGATTCTACTGGCAAAAAAGAAGACTCCAGTGAGGAAAGCATTTTACCTATGCAAACTAGCACCTGCTCAGGGCCACAGAAAACCAAGGAGTTAAGTGATTTGTTCAGGGCTTATTGATTAGAGCAGCAAGCAGGAAGACCTGATTCTCATTAGTGTGTCACTTCACCCTCAGCCTCAGTTTCCTCATCTGTCAAATAAGCTGTACAAGGAAATGGCAAAACAAGGCAGCATCTCTATCAAGAAAACCCCCAGTGATCTGTTCAGGGTCACACAGCCAGCATGTGTCAGAGACCAGACTGGCAACCACAGTTTTCTCTTCACTATGGGACACTTGTTCCCAGGAGGGACAAAAGCACCTGTAGTGTGATTATATTGAGAGTTAGTGTGATAATAGAGAGAGCTCCCGCATCTAAAAGTAGGCTGCATCTGACTCATTTTATTAGCATGAACAGGCAAGTTATTTTTGTGTTACTTCGAATCCTTAATGCCTTAGCATGGTGCCTGGCACACAGCTGGCACTGAATAAGTGCTACTTGATGGGGATGATGATCTCACCTCTCGGCAAGTACTCTAGGCAATGCTATATAGCTCTATCAACTGCAGATGAGTTCTCAGTCTACATTGTACACTGCTAACAGCAGCGAAGTCTAGAGGAAATCACAGATCCAGATTTCATTGCTTTCCCCCACTGGGGAAAAAACAAAACAAACACATAATTCCTACCTCCTAGGATCATTAGGAGGATGAAGTGAGACAATGTACATAAAATGGTGCATGAGCCTTAAAATGCTATGTAAAACCAATTATTTTTAAATAGAAGAATAGGAAGGGGGGGGCTGCTTGGTATGGATTGAGCTCACATGGTCTTTTGGTTTTTTGACATTAGAGAATACATGCTCAGTAAGTCCTTAGTGACACTCATGGGTTCATGTGAAATCTCTCCCTGGTAGAACTCCCTTCACCAGCATTTTGTTTCCTAAGAGGCAGAATTTCCTGGTCCGCATAATTTTCCCCCCATTTGAAATGATAACTCTCCAAAGTAATTAGCATCAGTTGGGGTAAGCAGCTAAGTGCACGGTGAATAGAGTGCTGCTCCTGGAATCAGAAAGGTCCGAGTTCAAATCTAGATTCAGATACTTGCTAGATATGTAACACTGAGCAAATCACTGAACCCTCTGTTAGCCTCAGTTTTCCCAACTCTAAAATAGGGATAATAATAGCACCTACTTCATAGTATCAAGAGGATCAAGTGGGATCACATTTGTAAAGCATTAAATGCAGTACTTGGCACTTGGGAGGCACTAAATAAATATTGACTATTATTATTGTTTTTATTAATGAAGAGCTTGAGAGAATATTTGACTCAAGATACAATTTGTCAATGGAGAAAGAGTAATGAGCGAGCAAGAGAGGCTCTCCAGGTACTAAAAGCCACTGGAATTAGTGCTTCAGCTTGACCTCATAGTAGATTAAATCACCCAACATGCACAAATTTCAATGAGACATGGAATATTTCTTCACCAGGTGTATGGGTGCTCTTCCATGGCCAAGAATCAAGAACCATTCTCAAATTTTATCCCTTTCTACGAATTCATACTTTCCTCCCAATTCTTTCCCATATTTTCTCCTCCCCTTTCTTATTTAAGAATAATAAATTATACCCATTAAAAGAAAAGAAATGGAAATAAAAAAATGGAACTCCTTACTGTGGTACTAACCATCCTAGCGGATGGGGGATTTGTCCTACAGTGCCAGGCGATAGTGGGTAATAAGGAGATATATCCGGAGGATGTGGAGGTCGTGGAATTCCTAGAGAGAGAAAGAAATTGAGAGAGACAAAAATCATAAATCATATTATAGAAGCAAGGGGAAGGAAAAGGGATTGAAATGAAGAAAGAATGAGGAAGAGGAAAGAGAAAGGGGAAGAGAAGGCAAAGGAGGAAAAATAATCTCCTATAGTCCTCATAGCTGCTTCCTTCTAACCTGATGAATTTTGGTTTGTTTTAATTTCAATGTCAATTTTGTTTTTCAATTTGTGTCCTCTTTAGTAAAGCTACATAACCTTTACTTTTATAGCTACTGATTGAAACAGTGGAGGGAGGTAGTTTGGTGTCATGGAAAGAACACTGGGTTCAAATCTGGCCTAATGTACTGGGTAACTCTGGTGTGTCACAATTTCCATGGATCTCAATTTTCTTGTCTCTACAATGTGGAGTTTGGACTAGATAGCTTCTCAAATCCCTTCTAACTCTAGTTTTAGGGTCCTATTTCACATAAATTTTCTAGCAGTTAGCTTTTTAATTCTTCCCACTGTCTGAATAACCTCACTTTTCTCAAGAAGGGTGTTTTAAAGCTATTTGTTGATACAAAAGTTTTAATGCACTCCAATTTAATGGAATACATTTGAAAATATTAAATATCAGTAGGCACTTGGGATCAAAACCAAAGGAAAATTGAAGACTAAATGGAAAATATATTGAGGTTTGCACTTAATTTGCTGAAAAGTTTATTGTGTGTCTTAGTTAAAAACCTATGTCCTGAATAGGTATAGCACCATCCACAAGGTTCATTACAAAATACAAATTGGGCAAAGTCTCAAAAAACTGGGCAAAGAACTTTCCAGAGCTCTGTTGAAGCAAATATGATGGTGTCTCTAAATCTATTGGAAAGCACCGAAGTTGATAATAGTAACAGGAAAGGATGGGGAGAAAAGGTAGTTAAACTAATGAACAATAACAGGAGAATTTTAAAGGCGAGCATGAAAGTGAAGGAGTAGCATATTCTTGGCTGTAAACTATTTCTTTTTTTAATTCACTCAGGAAGCTTTTAATCTCTAAATTAAATCTCCCTGTGTGACATTTTCACGCGGACACTGCTTTCTCTCCATTACAAAAACCAAACAGATTAACTGGGCTTTAACTATACAGCGAGCCATTTGCACACTTGAAAGAATGTTCACAGAGGAAAAGTAAACACTCTACAGCCGTTAATCATATGTTTTACGATAACCATTTAAAAGCTATTCCCTGTACTACCATTATTTAAATGAGGGGCTGACTCTGCCATTCACTTGCAGTGCCCAGGGACAGCAAGCCAGGTTCTTTCAGCCATGTGCAGCCTGCGTTCCAATGCAATTAAAAAGGAGGCCCAGTGGTCGGAGGCTGGTGAAAACCAGCTAATGTGTGGCTTCATTCAGGGGTAGTTGGTAACAGTAGTGTAAATAGGCTGCCTACGTCAGCCCCGTCCCAAACAATTCCTCTGACAAAATGACATGTAATCACCATTTTAAATTTAACCTTCTAATTAACTAACCAGAAGAATAAAAAAGAAGTGAGCTAGTGTTTTATGCAAGACTGAAAGAGAAATTATGGATGTAAACTTCCCTCCCCAAAGCCTCTCTTGCTGCATTATTTATTTATTTACAATAAAGGTTAGCAACCAAATAACTTAGACATTTCAATGCAAAGAAGTAAGCCCAGAGCATCATCCCAGTCTTTTTGTCATCCACACAGAAGGAATGAAAGATGCCCATGGAATGAGATACAGTTACTGCAGCACAAGAAGGCATCTTATACTTTTTTGAGAACATGGCCCAGGATGGGGAGTCACGAAGCTGGCAAATTCGAATTCTCTCATCCACCTGGTCCACTGCTTGAATGAGTAGCTCTGGGACATTATCTTCTATATTTTATTCCAATGGAAAGGAAGAATACATGGCAAGAAGGAAATTTTGGTGTGTTTTTTTTGTTGTTGTTTATTTTTTTTTTAATAAAATGAGAAACAACAGTGAACTATGGTACTAAGAAGGAAAAAGAACACAATCACACCATTAAAGGCATTCTACAACTTGGCAACTCAGAGACTAAAACCCCCCATAGAATGTCTAAGTAACTGTGGTACCCTAGCTGCCTGAGGAATCAGAGGACCTCCTGCTGGCTTAGCAGGGAATGATGGAGGTGCTGGGATTACTCTCACTAACATTGGAATAGGCTACCTTGGAGTCCTACAGTCCCGAGAGGCCAGAAAGATGTGGCAGCAGGTTACTCTGTGGTAACTTTCTCCGTGTCTGTTTTGATGGCTAAGCAGTAGAGTTATGGCAGCCACCTGGAGGGCAGGATTGCCAAACTGAACCCTTGGGGAGGATAACGCTTGGCTCTAGTGGCCAAAACAGTCACTTCACAATATCCTAAACTCGCAAAGGACTTAGGGTCAGCCTTGCAAGGAATAACAGCACAATGAAAGCATCTACTTCTATCAAACCAAAAAGCAAATAAACCAAAAAATTCACAATCTTTGGATAAATAAAGGTAGAACTGAGATCTCTGAAGGGCGTTCTTTCAATCCTGCAGTGGCAAGGGTGAGAACTAAGCCATCCTCACTCCCAAGTGCTGGCCCCATTTCACATCCTTAGGCCCAGATGCGTCTGAGGTGGTTTTTACCCAACAATTTCTTTTCTCCTCTTTCCCACAGAGTTGGAGATAGCAGGCCTCCCTCTGGGCCCTTCCCTTTTGGGGCCCCGCTGTCCACCCGAGGCCTACCTGTTTTGGGATCTACGTCGGCTGGTAAGTGTGGAGGTGGGTTTCCTGGGGTGAAGTGCTCATTGCTGTATGTGATAAGCGGCGTAAGAGGGTGTACATGGTGAGGGTGCTGCACAACGGGCACTTTGTTAGACTGAAAATGGAAAGACAAGAAGAGAGAGACACATTATTAACAGCAGCATCCCATCAGCTTCAAAGTCAGCAGGACAACCCAACTGCCTGGTCACCTACTGTCTCCCCAACTCCTGGAAAAGAAGATGTCAGCCATCTTTTATAGATTGTCACAGTTCCGTTTTTGCTTCTCTGTTGGGTCTGAATTTTGAATCTCCACCCACCTCTTCCCATCATAAATCCTATCCATTGGCACTTTATCCTGTGGGTACAAAAGCTGGGAAGTAGCTGACTTTAATCTCTCCAACCCAGGATGTTGCAGGATGTGAGAGCAAGAGCTTTTCTCGATGATAAAGGCTGGCAGGGGTGAAAGGGGGAGGGGGAAGGGAAAGGAGAAGAAGGGGGCCTTCACTTTCAGGAGACTGACTGGGGTCTCATGTCTCCTGTCCCACCCGTCAGCCCTGAATCTTTCCCATATTCTGTAGCCATTTACAAACATCACGGATGGAAAAGCCCTGCTTGCTCACTACTCCAAGTCTGAACTTTACTGGGGACTGCTAAACTGCAAGGCAATCACCTGCATATTTTATGCATATTACAGCAGCCCAGGCTCATTAGGAATTCATCAGAGAGCACTAATAAGTTAACTGGATGATGATGAATTGTGCTAATAAAAGGTATGCATTTTAAAAAGGCAGTTCTGGAAAACAAGGAATAGGCATTTTAATGATTGGTAGAGGGAGAGGAGGAAAATTGTTGGGGGGTTTTTTTGGGAGGGGGTCCAAGATTTTCTCATTTCTATAGCTAGCTCCCATAAAATTATTCTTAAGCTCTACTTCCCCCTCCTCCCGCAATAATACAGGGTTTCATGATAACTTAGCCTAGGCAAGATCACAAAGAAAAAATTAAGCTGAAACTAGCGAACTACTGGGCCATTTACAGAGAGTAATCCAATTGCAAAAAACCCTATTCCCAGTAGAGGATTTCCACTAAAATCCTACAACAGGGACATTTAACCAGATTAGGTACCAGCGAAGATAAAGAGGCTGGTATTAGATGATGAATGGATTAGAGTCAAGTTTCATTTTAGAATGTGTCTTCATTTTCTTTTATTACTTTTAGTAAGGAACAACTCGCATTAACATCAAGGAAAAAGAATTGCATGCAAAGAGAAGGGAGGTGGAGTTGCAGGACTGCCCACCAGCACCATGGAAGTGGCAAGGGTGTTCATTAATGCCCTACTTTGGGGGCTCTCCCCCCCTGCAATAGGTGAGGGGGAGCCACAAACAAGCCTGGATAAACCATTTCTCAACTGCTGTAATAGTGTTTGGGCCAGCTAGAAACTTTAAAGTTCCCAAACTTTTGGAATATGAATCAGGAAAGAAAGATGTACACATGAAATGTTATAGAAAAACCGGAAAAGAAGAAATCTATTTAAAATAAATGCCTCTACAGCCTAGAATAATGACCTTTCTGAAGACTCAGGCCTTTAGAAAAGATTTGCATTATGATTACAGGTTCTTCTTTGGAGTTGACATTTTAAGAGAGACTCCAAATAGGATGATGGGCTTGTTATTTGTTATTATTTTTGTTTTGAGGAAGGATGATTTAAAGCAAGTCATAGAAAAGAAATAACAGATAGAAAACATGTTGGCTGTTTGGTCTTACTAGGCCAAATCCAACAAAGCAGAGTATGAGGAATTAATTAAACGTCACGATTTTGTAGAATAAGCAAAATCTCATGAGCCATTACATTGCACAGAAGAATATATTTGTAAGGGTGGGGGCACTATCTGATTATTACAACAAGCTTAAGTCAAAATCACTTATTGCCTACAATGTACACAGTGAGCACTTAGCTTTACTCTAATATGTCTCACAGATATTTACATCTCATCAAATATTGTATTTACAAATTTCTTAAAGGCAGATTTTGTGGTTTCTCATTTTTCTATTCCTAGCACCTAATACAGCCATTATGCATAGGAAATGCTTAGAAAAAAATTGTTTTTAATTGAATTGAATTGCTAGGCACTATGGGGATTATAGATTACAAGTCATTGGGAAGAGAGAGAAAGGAGGAAAAACAAATAAGCAAAAGGAATTCTCTGTCCTTGGGCAATATGGAATAAAATTTTGAAAGAATATGAAATTTAAGAAATGTATGAATTAAATATGGGTTACCCCAAAAATCTTGGTGGAGTTTTAGCTTTAATTCTTTAAAAAAAAACTTTTGAGATGCACTGTATATAATTTAGCATGAAATATGTAATAATTCATACATCATTTAAAAATTTTAAAGCACTTTTAAAATTATATAAGGGACAAGTATCGGAGAACAGTGGATAAGGAAGGGAACTGTGATTTTACTGGCAGTACAGGGTATTCCCAGATGAGGGCACTCCTTCTACCAGTGCAAGATGGTACCATCTTTGCAATTTATAATCTTGAAGCACTGAGTGGCTAAGTAATTTACCTCAGGTCACACAGTTAGCATGTATTATAGGAAACATTAGAAAATACGTCTCCCAAGCTTCAAGGCCTGCTTAGAATCTACTATGGCAACATACAACAGAAAAAGTTTTGAGAATGCAGCTCAGCTTCCACTTCGGATATTTAGAATCTATACAACAATGGACAAGTCACTGGGCTTCCCAATGTTTATCTCTAAAGTGGGAACTGGACAAAATAACCTCAGAAATGACCTCTTTTAGCTCTGGATCTGGATGGTAGTTTGCCTTTGGATCAAATAAAATATTACATTTTATAAATGAGGAAATACATTGAGAAAGATTTGTTCCCTTACCCAAGGTCACCCAGCTAACAAGTGAAGGAAATAAGATACACCACAGATCTTCTCTTACTTCAAATCTAGAATTATTTCTATATCATGCTCTATCAGCACAGATAATAAAATCTAATCAAATCAGGACTTATTTATTAACCCCATTCTATAAAAAATACTGTGTTAGGCCTTAGGGATAAAAATAATACAATGACTCCTACTCTTAAAAAGCTTACATTTTAATGGGTAAGACAGCAAACACATAAGAATGTATGGAATTAATATTAAAAGAATAAATACAAATAAATAAAAGAGTTTAATACAAATACTAATTGGGGAGAAAGGGAAGAAAATGATAATGGTGGTAGACAATCAGTGCTTGTGGTAAACAATCAGTGCTATAGGAAAGGGAGAATGGAAAGATCAGTGTGGATTAGATAATATGATAGGACTTGTCTAATACCTGAAGTACTAAGTAGATAGACAAGAGGGCCAAGCCTACTTCCACATAGGAAGAACATAGAGACTAAGGCACAAGAGCCAAAAAAACGCACCTAATGTCTTCAGGAGATCATTCAGTGAAACTGAAGAATTCAAATGAGGAGCATCATTGACTGCTCCCTAAAAGAAAATCTATAATTCTTTCCCAAACATTATAAAAAGAATGAAAGTTAATGCATTTATTAAGCATCTGCTATGGACCAGACATTGTGCTAGATGGAAAAGGTATGAAATCTTTTAAAAATCTTTCCAGGAAAGCAAAGAATAAGGGCTTGATTTTGGATTCCTCCTCAAGTATTAAACAATCACTAAGAATTTATAAAGTGCCTATTATTTTCCAAGTACTGGAAAATAGGCAATGGAGAGAACAATGACAAAAATGAAAAGTCTCTGCATACAAGGAGCTTATAGTCTATTGTATGAGACAACAAGTATATACATAAATATAAGCAAAAAAAATGCAAATTCATTCAACGTAATGTAAGAAGAAGACCTAACAGCTCATGAGAGGTAAAGGTGGGAGAGAGGTAAAAACAGATGTTTAAAAAAAAAAATCATGGAAAGAAAGACATTCCAAGTTGAGTTTTGAAAGAAACATAGGCTCTCAGAAGAGATTGAAGACAAGTCAGAGTCAAATTTTGAAAGGCTTTAAATATCAAATAAATATCTGTATTTGGCAGGTAAAAAGGAGCACTAGAATGTATTGAATAAGAGAACAACATGAATACATGCCTGAATATGGATTCTTCATATTTTACATACATGGCATAAGCAACTCTAAAAACAAAACAAAATCACACTCTTCCAAAAAACAAACTCAAGTTTTGTTACGGTGGATCAAATTTTTCTGTGTATTTCTGCATATACAAACATAGCCATGTCTAATTCTTAAGCCAGAATTCTTTTCAATATAATTGGGGTAACTCAAAGGAAGAACAACTCAAAGGATTGAGAGCTACAGATGTACTCTGGACTGAACCCCAAGGTTCCCGATCCTCACATAATATCCTTGAAAAAGGAGCAATGACCACTTCTTCAAGTGCCTGGTTTCCAGCAAAGACAGATTAGTCATTTATTCCTACAAAAATTACCTGATATCCCTGGATGCCTCAAGGCAACTTGAGAGATCTCCTGATTTGCTTCATTATGTGAAGAAAGAAAAAGGGCTCTCTCAAATATTACCCACAACATCTGAACTGAGGACAGGGATAAAAAGCAGAGTAAACAGCGCTTGGAAAAGAGAAAAAGAAACAAGACTATGGTGCTAAAGGGTCTGAACTCCTAAAGGATTATGGGCTTTTTCCTAAATGGCTCAATTACTATTACTTTAAAAACACACATATGCGCGCGCGCGCGCGCGCGCGCACACACACACACACACAAGAATAACGTTTCCAGTCTGATAGATGGGCTTTTATACCTTCCATAGAAAGTGTCTTCCTCCATAATCTACATATATGTGTGATGGGTATGTATGTATGTATGTATTCCTCTGTTTGAATATATGTATATACATGTATTTACACCATTTTTAGCATAATGATAATTACATAATACAATGAAAGCCACATGCATTGCTCAAATAATGAAAAACAGAACATAAGAGGATACCTTTTAATCAGGATCAACTTTATTACAAAATATTTTAAAAGGTAAAGGATTCAGAGAATTTCCCAGTTCTTTAAAGAAACTAAGTTTTCAGAATTTGCATTCAAAAGTTACCCTATACAAGATGTCTACACAAAATTAGGTTGTTTAAAGGCCTTTTCTTCAGTCTAAAGACTTGTCAAAAGTAGGGAAATAAGACCATCACTTTCCGCAGATTTCTTCCACTGCTCAATCTATAATGTGATAACATAAAACCAGGGACTTTCAAGAACTTCATTACCCAGTTTATTTTTGAAATATGTCAAGGGATAGCATTCACTACCATCAAAGAGAGCAAATTAAGTTCCCAAATCAGGAAAGGAAGAAAAAAATGGAATTTGAATAATATAATTACCGGAGGATGGAAAGAGAAGAAAGAGACTATGAAGGAAAAAGTAGGAGGAGGGGTTGATAGGTAAGGTCTGGCTCATTCCTCTGATGAATCTAGTATCTTAAATAAGTAACCACTGTTTATTAAGTGCTTATTCTATGCCCAGCACTTTGCTAAAATTCTGAGGATACAAATATAAACCAAAACATGGTTTCTACCTTCAAAGAGTTTGCATTGTAATGAAGAAATCCAACATAGAAAAGGGAATTTGTGGGCTAGAGAGAAGGTAAGTGAAAAGGTCAAGGAAAGGAGAGCACAAAGTTTTTAGAAGACTTTAAATTGTAATGAGATTCATTATATTTGTGTAGAGAGATAAATCCAGGACAATATAATATTTGTCTAAACAATCTTCCCCAAACTGAAAGACATTTCAAGAATCTGGCCTTCCACATAGCTATATCCCAGTGACTTGACTCTCTATACCAGCACCAGCCAATTCATCCATTTACCAAGTTCCACCAGTACCAAACTAAAGCTCTCTGGCTCCCTCCTTCTCCCAATGGAATATCTGCATGAGATAAAAAAGTAGTTTTGGGTGAGGATTTTCTTTCCTAACTTTTTTTTTCCCCCGGCGTTGGGAAGGTTTGACGATAGCATGGGGCAAGGATGGATGGAGAATGATAATTATGGGCAAGTAAACAGGTGGAATTTAAGGACCTAGAATCTTAATGACCATTTTAATAGGATACATGTACTGAAATTCTAGTATTAAATCAGCTTAAAGCTGGATTATGTTAAAGAAACATATTACATGCGATTAGTATCAGGCTAACAAAAAAAAGAAATAAAAAAAACCATTCTGTTAAATTAAGAGAGACAGGTAAAAAAAATTTTTTTAAAAGACAACACATTATCCTAATTTGATCATTATAAGATGCATAATAGCCTATAGGCTTTTCCTCCCTTTTTCTTTTTTTAAATGCCACCTACCTGATTAATCTGCTGCCCCCTAAACTTCCATCCCATTTTCTTCATTAAGGTCTGTAGCTTTGAGCTTTGAACATTTTAATTATAAAGGCCCTTTAACACTACACAATGCTTAAACTCTTCCCATCCAAAGCATTCATCAAACCCCAGCACAGGGAAGACCTCCTTGACTGACCCTTGACCTTTCAAGGGTCCTTAAGCACTCAGTTTGGCTGCCCCCTTGGAAGTTGCCATACCACCCTCATTGAGACACTACCCCCACACACATACACACACACATATACCCCACTCGGTACTATTTGTAATTTGGAACTTGGCAAGTAAGAGATTGATTAGGCCCTCAGAGGCCAGCCTTCTTACCTTCCCCAACCCCCAACCACCTTCCCCTACTCTGGGCAGCCTAAAAGGAATGAAAGCTGGCCATTCACATCTCCACCTATTAATCAACAGACTTTGAAAACAAATGGAGCTATTGCTCCGCCCGTTCTCTCAGTTGGGCCCTCCTCTTCAATACTCCCCTATTGCTTTCCCTTTCTGCAGGAGAAAGATGGGACCAGAAAGTGCCTTTATGAGCCCAGCACAATAAAACAAAAGCAGCACAGAGCAGCATTTGTCAGCCTTTTCCCCTCCTCGGGGTAGATGGGGAAGGTCTTCAGTGGTCTTGAATTACCAGGCCCTCCCAGGGACTGAATTCTGCATTAGTAAAGGGCACTATTCACTCCTGGTTTACATTAAAAATGGGTTTATAACTCATCTCCATGCGTTTTCCAGATGCCGTTTATTATGACTGCACAGAGGCCAATGGCGACTAGTAAAACATTAATAGATATTTCAAGTCACTGGAGCCGTGGGGGAGGGCTCCCAAAGCAGGGAGGAGGAGCAGTATCAGAAATGGAACACCATTTCCTACCAGTAGGCAACCTTCCATAACTAACTGGAAGTCAATGGGAAGGATAGGAAAAAAGCATAATCCCTTACTATCCATGCCATTACTCAATAACAACATTCAACTTCCATAGAGCTTCAAGAATAACATCAAGGAAAAGCTTTCACTTACAAAATATTCCCAAGTCACCTGAGGAGAATTTCAACTAAACAATCTTCAAACTCCTCCATGCCCTATCATAATTTTTACTTCTCTACTTTTTTATTAGTGGAGAAAAGAAAGGAGAGAATTCCTAACTGGTTTAAGGTGTGTCTTCCAAAGTTCATCAATATCTCCCCAAAAAAGATTCTCTTCCTTCTCAGAACTTTTAACTTGCTTCCTATTTCGAACCATCAAGTGACAGTGCTCAGTCTTTTCACAGTTTAATGTAGCTCTTTTCTGCCTAAGCCCTTGCCCTAAGCTAACTGCTTATTGTTCCCCAGGACAAGACCTCCATTGATAACTACTGGCTCCCTGTTGAAAATACTAAAAAGGGGGGAAAGGGATGGGGTGGGAATAATAAACAAAAGATAGAAACTAGCACCCCTCCTTTTTTCCATCCCATTCATCTTGCGCACACACACACACACACACACACACACACACACACACACACCCATAAACCCTGTACCCATTTCTAATATACCATCTCTCTTCTGGGACCAGTTTCTCATACATAGAAATTAGGAGGATAGGGGATGGAATTACATGCCAAAAATTCCAACCAAACACACCCAAACTCAGTCTGACATTCTCCTTTAATCATTCTGCTTTCAAAACACACTTACAGCCTGCAGGAGTTATCAATCCCAAAGTCGGAATTGTGATCACCTTTCCCGACTTCAAGGGTACCCAGGATGCTGAGAAGACTGCTCGGTTTCCTGATTCTCTAAATATTCTACTGCTAAGATAAGAAAATACTGAAAGTACATCCAGTTTAGATGGCCACAACAGAAAGCAAATAATCCCCATGACTTTGACCAAATTTTGCCGATTCATCAGTTCTCATGAACCCACGCAGACATTTTTAACATTCTTTCTATGACAGAGTCGATTGGAGGGGGCAGGGAAAAGAGAAATGTGCAGTCAGTTTTTATACAAATTCTCATACTCATACACACCAGCAGAGCTAACAAACTAAGCACTTAGCACTCATATGTATCTTATGTGCATAATATTAATATGCAGACATATATACATGTGCATACATGTATGTATATGGTATGTATGCAAAAACTCCTTCTAGTACCATGTAAAACTGACTGTCAGTGCATCGCTTTAAATGGCCAAAGACTCAAACTTCTCTCAAACATGCTTCTTCCTAAACCTCAGAAGGGTAAGGGAAAACACCACCAAAAACCAATCTCACAATTAACCCACTGCCCAAAGCCGATGAAGACTGAAAAACTCTGAACATACCTCATTCAGGCTAAGCAGGGCTTGCATAGGCTCTTGAACAATTACTTCCTGCTAAGTTCATTAACCATAATTTATTTCTACTCCTTCTCATTTACTTTCCAATAAAAAAGAAAGCATCCTATTGTGTCATTCCCAGCTAACCTTTAGGGCCCTTACAACTTGCTGCCTTTGCCTGAGTAAGCCAGTTAGTGGCCTGAATGACTCTTGGCTTGTCCTGGTCCTGCCCGGTTTTTGGCTCTGGAGGAGCATACTCCAGCATCCCAATGCTTTAAATATGGAGTGAGTCTTGGGGGAGGATTGTCAAAAAGAGGAAAAGGACTTTATTCTCCCACCATTCTTTTCAATGCCTTACCACAAGTTTCACTAACTAAATTCCGACTGAGCACAGTAGTCATTTTCATTTCTAAATAGTGTAAAGAATTAGAAATCTCATTCCCACTGGGAAAATATTTCTCAGTAACTTTGAGATTTTTTAATTAAGGGATGACAATTAATTGTACTTGTCTTGGGTTATGGAAACACTGGAAGGAGGGCACACACAGCTCCCTCTAAAAAAATTGGATATCTTTAAAATAGAGCAGGGAATCAATTCAACCAATTCAAGAAACCTAATGAAAGATATATATATATATATATATAGATAGATAGATAGATATATTTTTTTAAACTTTTCAAAGGCAAGTCCTTTAAAAAAGAGAAAAGCAAAAAAAAAAAAAAAAAAATCCCCCACCAAAAAAATAATGGTTTCAATAAAATATATAATCTAAAATTAAAAGACATTTCATCTTTCTGATTTGGGATGGGATGGAAAAAGTGACACTCACAATATCTGATATTTTTTATTCTACCTCATCTCAATTAGAATAAATTGCCAATGTATTACCAGCATTGTTGAGATGACTAAGTCTTTTCCTCCAGTATCACTAGTGTCCAATAATGGGTCAAAATAATAGCTTTACCCTAGAGGCTGGTAAAAATTGATAAAACAATTATTTTGTAGAAGTCCTATCATATATCATGTGAATTTTCTCACCTATAAAAGGACAGAGCAACTTACTGAGAGAGAGGAAGTAGAGATGATAAGGTGGGGTAAGGAGAAGAAATTGCTTTTTATGTATGTATTAGTCACCAATATTAGCATGGGGATGAGAAGGAATGGGATGGGGAGAGGAGGAGGGAAGGAAGGAGGGAAGGAAGGAGGGAAGGAGGGAGGGAGGGAAGGAGGGAAGGAGGGAAGGAGGGAGGGAGGGAGGGAGGGAGGGAGGGAGGAAGGAAGGAAGGAAGGAAGGAAGGAAGGAAGGAAGGAAGGAAGGAAGGAAGGAAGGAAGGAAGGAAGGAAGGAAGGAAGGAAGGAAGGAAGGAAGGAAGGAAGGAAGGAAGGAAGGAAGGAAGGAAGGAAGGAAGGAAGGAAGGAAGGAAGGAAGGAAGGAAGGAAGGAAGGAAGGAAGGAAGGAAGGAAGGAAGGAAGGAAGGAAGGAAGGAAGGAAGGAAGGAAGGAAGGAAGGAAGGAAGGAAGGAAGGAAGGAAGGAAGGAAGGAAACAATTCCATTGTGTGTTTGGAGCCACTAAATAATGAAACTACATTGGAAAAACAATCTTTCTCCCTCACTGTAATGTAAGCAAACACATGAAAATGATGCAAGCAAATAGTAAATTAAAGTTAGTTCCGTTTTAAAATATACAAATACACACAAATATAGAAAAGAATATTACAAATATTTGCAGAAGTGTGCAATCTGGAGGACATGTAAGGATTTCAACACATTCCAAAATACTACCCAAGGAAAGAACTTTATGACACCCATCAGCCAGGGACCCTTCTTTCCCCGCCCCTCCCAATATACAAAGGGGAGGTTTCCCTAAGTATACAGTGTTGCAAATTCTGCTGAATTTAGAAAATGTATATGTAGAAGCATGTTGTGACAGAACAAAGATTGTAATATCTGTATCGTTTTAGAATCAGGAATTTACCCTTTCAAGTAGCTCCTTTCCATATAACTAACTCATAATAGAAACAGAATAATTCATTTCAACAACACAATTAAAAACAAACTAAGCAAGTCATTTAACAGACAAATGTAAAGGCCTGAAATAATCCAAAATCCTTAAAAGGAGAAACTTAGGAAACATTGTCTCAACATATTTGTGATCTCTCTCACACAATTTAGGATTCATACATGATCAGTTTCATTGGATACTTCATGCTGTCAAGAAAAAATATCAAGACACTTTTTTGGTCATTCCTTTACGGTTGAATAGAGGATTATACTCTCACATTTAAATAGTAGAGCAAACCATTAAAAGCCACAGAATTGAAAGAACATGCCCACACCCCTCAAACAGCCCTATTTCATACCAGTTTGAAGATATGATCGATGTAAACATTTTGATCATTGACAGGATTCCCACACATTGAAAACAATTAAGCAAATGCCTCTGGCTTCAAAGGGACAACAACCTAAAAGCCTGGCCAGCCAAGTGGTTGGTCACTGCAGTTGGAAAGGACAGTGTAATTTCTCCCAAAGCAGAAGTGGGATTGCAAAGAAGGGCTTTTTTCCCTAATCATTAACAGCACAATGGGCTGTCATCAGCTTCTTCCTCAGGTTTCTAAAACAAATCACACATTCTGTATTTTATGAATTGAGAGAGCATGAACACCAGAAGCAAGACTGAACCACTAAAAGCCTGCATCTAAATTTGGAGCTTTAAAATAAACACAATTAAAGATAGAATAACAGAAAGCTAGCATAAAATATGAACAAGCAGACACAGTTTACACAAATCCTACTACCGGAAAAGCTACTTGCTTGGAAATACGCAAGTTTAGAAAGCAAGCTATCTGTGAAGAAGTGTCATTTTTGTGTCTGCTCCATGCCGCCTGCCTGCCCCCCCCCCCCCCAAGCCCTATATACCTCCAGCCCACACTGGTTGGGGAAAAAAGAGGAAAAAATTCAGCTTTATAGAAAGCCCAAACAAAAATACCCACTTTTGGAGTGGAGCTCGGCTTTATTTGGGAAGATAAACCAAGTAGATTCACATTGTGGTAGAAATATAAGTACTGGGACTTAAGACAAGCTTTTTAAAAATAGAAGAGAAAGAAAGGAAAAAGTGTTCCCCTCAAAGTGTACTGTCAAATATACAGAGCATAAGGTCACAGCTTGAGATGACCGCTTTGTCCTTTCTTTCCCCTTTTTTGGGGGGAGAAGAGGAAAAGGGGGGCTTACATCCACAAGAATATCAACAAAAAGTCACAGGGAAGTTCAATGGTCAGGACTGAAAAGGGTGTTCAGACCCACAGATTCTCTCTTTTTCTCTCACACCACACACACACACACACACACACACACACACACACACACAATGCTACTCAGCGCTACTCACCCAGCAATTCAAATTGAGGTGCCAACAGCCCAACTGCTGGAATAGAGAGAACCCAGAAGCTACTGCAGCTCCTTTCCCACTCAAATCTTCCATCCCCACTAAAATTGCATCCCTCGGGTACATAACAGCTTTGGCTTTCCTTCCCTTTGCCTCAAAAACTTTCGCTGCACCTTCAAGATGCGGATTGTGCCAGTTTTAGTTTTTTGGTTTTTTTTTTTAACTTTTCCTTTTTGTCTATTATTTTTCTTAAAGCTTTTCTCACCTTTTTTTCCCTCCCGCCTTCCCCTCCCTTCCCACCTTTCACTTAAAGTACTGAAAAAAGCATCTTGAAAGATCAAGATGTCTCCAATTTTGGGGCCTGGTATATTCTGAATGCTCAAAATCCACTGTCATGTTGCCTAGAAAAGAAAAGTGTTTTAGTCTTTTCTTTTTCCTTTTCCCTAAAGTATAGCCAAGGTTTGCTGGTTGCAGCAAAAACGAGTGGAGAGAAGCCTCCTCTGGCTCCCTAATCTTTACCACTTTGGGAGCCTTTGAGGGGGAACAGGCCTATTTTTTCCTGCCTGCTCAGGGCACCCAGGAAAAGTCCCCCCTCCCTCACTCTCCTGTTACCTTGGGCAGCAGTGACAGTGCTACCGAAGCACAGCTACTACCTAAGAGTAGGCAGGTGATACTGGCCAGCCATAAGGGAGCATGATCAACTAAGTGTACCAAGTAGTCATTTTATCAGGAAGAGTGTCAGGTCTCGCAAAACAAATATCTTGGGAAAGAGCCGCTAGGGAACAAATGGGGTGGGGGAAGGGTATATTTTCTTGTCACCCTGACATAGAAGGGACACTTTGCAGGGCCTGACTTAGCTCTGGTTCTCCCTTACTAAACACCCATTGCCTTAACGGTTTTTAACTGACCTCCCTGACTAAGCTTTAACGGTTTTTAACTGACCTCTCTGGAAAAGACACAACCAGAAGAGTTTGAGTCTTCTGTGTTCACTGGAATTCCAACAGCCAGAGTACCTGATCACTTTTCAACAGCTATTGTATTTTGCAAGTTTTCTCAGGGACACACACACCAAAAAAAAGTGGGAGAAGGGTGCACAGGCCATCCGAGAATCCTATCAACCCAACTTACTGCTTCCTACTCCTTAGAAATGACACACGGATAAATTTTTTACTTAATTTGAGCTGGCTAGTTCAGGCAACACACAAGAAATATAGCGTCAATTCTCTTTTACAAGGTAGGAGAGCTAATGATAGGATAAAAGTGGTTGTCATCCTAAGTCCTCCTAACCCTACTCCCAATGCTATAAAAAGTGTTAGGAATCCGTGGTCCCCTCCCCCACTCCATCAAAAAAAAGGGGGGGTGCTTTATACAGGTAGATTATACAGGCATGAAAATACCACTGCCACACAGGATTTGCACCTATTTTGCTAGAAGCAATAGCAATTGCAAAGATTTATTTTCTTCTGGCTGCCACTACCACTGACACAAGGAAGATGTTTTTAATTTGGAAAACTGACTGCTATACTCCTTATCTCCAAACACACAGAATTGTTTACATGACATATGCTTTTAAACAATCTCTTAATATACCAAACAAGTTAATAACCTCTTCCTCCCCAACACACAGACACACACATATACAAAACACACACACATACATGCCAAAACAAAAAAAGGTTGGGAAAGGTTTAAGGATAATAATAAATGAGGGAATTCTTCATCCTCTTTATTAAAAAACAAAAAAACAAAAAACAAAACAAAAAAAAAAAAAAAACCCTCCCCTCTCTCCCCTTTCTCTGTACTTATCTGGCCTTCCTGTGTAAGTGTCACGCAGCAATCTTTAAGGCCCTTAATACCAAAACAAAACCCTGCTATTTCCCCTTACATGGTAGTAACAAAAGCAATGAGACTCCGGCTTGACAAGTAAAAAGCCCCAACAACACGGCAGCTAATTGCCTTCCCTCCCTCTATTCACAAGGACCACCACACTGCATCGCCTGCCTTTGTCACCCGGGCAATTTCTTAAGTAAACTGCAAGTTCTCTCCCTGGTGATGGACAGTTCCCAATCATTTAGTAACAATAACTTATAAAGTGCAGTAACTCTAGGACTAGGACTAAGAATTTATTTTTTTTTTGGCTTTTTCAAAAGACAGGCTAGATGGAGACCACAAGATGAGTCAACACCAAGGGGGGAAAAAAGTGACGAAGATGAAAAAAGCAGTTGATTAATCTCTGATTTTTTTCCAACTCACTCCTCCCAGGAAACTAAAGGCACTTGATAACTAGCCTATCCTTTTAGTTCAAATTACGCCACTACAACTTCTCCAAAGCCAAAGGAAAAAGAAAAAAAGTATTGCTAATTAGGTTCTGCCAAACTGTGTGTGTGTGTGTGTGTATTTTTATTTTTAAAACGGAACCATCAGCAGTTGCAAGGTCTCCCCAAAATAGATCCAATAACTTCTCTTCCCTTTTAGAATGAAATTGCAATCCATCACTGAAGAGGAGGGGGGTGTGGGAGAGATCATGGAGGGGGTGAAGGAGGAAGGCTGGGAAGAACAAACTAGAACTTTGGTTTTCCATCACATATTCCCTAATCCGGAACACCACCGTTCCCCTTACCCCCTCCCTTCAAGTTTGATGTCGAATGTTTGGGGAGCTTGATTGTTTGCTTGTTTTTTATTGTTGTGGGAGAAAAGGGGACCACGGAAATGGGGATATAATATGTGATCAAGAGAAAACACGACTGTTTCACTAAAAACTTTGGGAATGGGAAGGGATGTGAAGGAAGACTCCGTTCCTGCAGCCCTGTGGGGGATATTAACCCAAAGCCCACACGATCTTCATCTCTAAATTATAAATCATAAAAGCCCATTTCCCGAAGTTTCTAAATCAAAAGGTACTTGGATAGAATTTTTGTGAAAAGCAAAAACAACGCAAGCCCGACCTCCGTCCCACCGGGCCCCTCAGCAGTTAGAAGTGCATCCCTCTCGTAAGTTACTGAAAACTGCCCGAGAACATTCCGCAGCCCAAGCCACCAGCATGCAAAGGAAATTAACAGACAACCGAAGTGGGAGAAGTGGACAGGAAGCACACGCAAAGGATGCTATTGTCAGCTGAGAAGGGTAGCTTACCATTTACAACGGTTTTAATCGGGCTCCTTCACGCTGCCTGGTTTCAAGCATGCTGCCGTTGGGTATCTTACCGTACTTACAGGGATGTGCAATCACATTGGTGCTGGGCTGCTCCACCGGAGGGCAGCACCCACCCTACACCATTCACAAGTGAGCTGATAAACCCAGCAGCCAGACACACAACAGCAGCTCTTCAGCCAAGATGCTCAAGTACAGTTCCATTCATAGAATTATCTCGCTTGATAGGGAAGAACACAATAACTGCAACCCCCCCCCATTCAATAACAATCCACCCAAGGGGGGAGGACAGGGGGGGGAGAGAAGCTCTTTTCCCAACCCCCCGAATTCAGTCAAAAGAACAAAGACTGATATTTTGTTTGCCGACTTGGCAAACATAAAGGCAATTTCAATACTCCAAAGAAGTTCACCTAAGTTGGTGAAAGTAGTGCTTTGCAGTTCTGCAGTGAAATTAAGCTTTAATAGCTATTTGATGCTACTCAGAGAAGGGGGAGAAAGTATCTGAATTTGGAATAAAGTTAGAGGACGACTCCGCTCTAAGTTTTTGGTTTTGTTTTGGTTTTTTTCCTTCCTTTCTTGCCAGCCAGAACTGCCCTCGGAAATCCTGGACAATCTCCACAGCTTAGTTATTAATCTTGTTGAATTATTATTAGTTTTAAGGAAAAAACAAAAACAGACTGTAAAAAAAGCCCCCAATATGGAAAAAAAAATCAGAATCATTTAACTGTATAAAAAATTGTCCTAGCTAAGTTAAAAAAAAAAAAACCCACAGAAACTTGTGGATGTGTTCCTTTAAAGCAAATGGTCCTAACACATATTAAACCACCGCTGCGAGTCTTCTAAGCATAGTAGGAAAAAATGACTATTGATCTTCAAATAGCGATAATTGAAAAGATCAAAAAGATTAAACAAAATCAAGAATGTGCTGACTTACCATGCTATGCTTTTTTTGTTGCAACTTTGTAGAAATTTCACTCAAAGAAACTGCATCAGAGGTGTCAAATTTTTTAGCGGACTGTGATCGTATTATTTCCGCAGCCCTGCCTTCCAATGCTTCAGAACTTTTTCCCCTTTCTCTTTTTTGTTTGTGGTACCTAGCTTTTTGCTATAGACTTTAAAAGCCTTCAGCTCAGCAAACCAGCACAAATTATCTTGCCACCTTGCACAGCTCTGATGCTTTGGCCGCTAACTTTGGAAGGCCCTTTACTACCGCATCAAAATTAGCATTGTCAAAGCAGTTAATGAATATTAATATTGTATTTGTCATTGGAGCCGGCCCGTTGCTGAACTCCGAGTCATCCATCAGGGACAAGATTAAGAACACAATTATTTCTGACTGACAGGGACCAAATCTGCTAGAATTTTTTTTTAAACAATTCGGGGGGAAAAAAACCCACAATATCATCATCTTAAGGTGTCTCCCAAGAGACTGGGAACCATAATGAAGTAGAGATCATTATGTATGAAGGCAAAGGGAAAAAAAAAAGATGTACTATTCAAGCTATTTAGTTATGGTGTGGTTAGAAATTTTTTTTTTTTTTAATGCAGATGGCATATCTTTTTCGACAGCTGTCCAGATTTTATTCATAGTGTTCTAAGAGAAAAGACTTTTTCTGAAATCTTTCTCCTTTAAAAAAAAAAAAGTGAAGAAGAAGAAGAACAGAGAAGGAGCAATTCGTCCCATCTGGGATAATTTTCCATGTCTTCACTTTCACTGTCGGCAGCACGGTAAATAATTCCTACACAAATTTGACAAGAAACACCTTCATCAGCTACAGCTCCTTCCACCCCTATTCCCCAGATTCCAAGCACTGTCTCTCTCACTTTATTCAGGACGAACCATTACATTTACACAAACTCTTAAATTCCCTTTAACAGTGACATCTTTCTGTAATAAACACAGAGGCAACAGCATAATCTTAAAAACACACCCACATACAAGCAGCAGATAGCAAGTCCCCTGAAAAAAACAGAGTACCTATCACAATATTAGGAGCTAAGATTTTTTAATTTCAGATATAACCAGTCTAAATATATGTTGCTTTCAGTTGTGTTCTTAAAAAAAATTAAACACACTATATTAGATCCAAAAGGAGAAACTGGCTGGATAACAGAAATATATGCGAGAAATTATTAAAGCCTGGTCCTTGTCTTTTCGAAACAGGATGAATAAAAGGAATGAAGTCCAAAAGCTTGAGGCTTACCTGATAGAACCAATTTATTTGAAATCACCAAGTTCATTTCAACACATATATGTCACCTACATCTACATTAGGTACAACTACAAAAAGATAAATATCTAGATAAATAGAGATATATCTGGCTGTAGTCATTTCTTGGACCTTTTTGAAATGACTTGCTTTCCTGTCTTGTTTCATATCAATTGTCTTCGAGATGATTTTTCTCCCTCTCTTCCCCCCCCTTCATATTTTAAATGTGGTAAAAGGGGAGAAATAAAAGGGATAAAATGGCAGATGTGATGGTTAATCTACCCAATGAATCGCGGGGGTCTAGCTAAAGCCGTAATGGCCACTGCGCTAATCTACAACACCCACTGACCACCCCACCACTGGCCTTCTAATACCATTATCAACCCTTAGATGAACATTCTAAATTAGAGTTTTGTTCGAAAAGGGTGTGAATCTGACCTCGGGTGTTAGGGAGCCGCTGCTGTACATACACAGATGGCAAAGTTCTTGTGAAGACACTACCTCTTTCTGGGCACCCCCCCCTTCAATAAAAGGCTTCTACTTGATGTTTCTCAAGATTAGCATCATTTTGTTGAACTACTATTTTCCCCACCCACACATTCCCCAATCACCTCCTGCCACAAGCACCAAAACTGCCAACCACTATCATCACACCATTGTATATCCTTATCTGTCATAAGGACCTAAGCAACAGACACAACAAAGATTCCTTCTAAACAAACAAATTTTTTAAAAATGATACTTTGCCCTTTAACCCAACTTTATATACTCTCTCAACACACACACACACACACACACACATACACAGAGAGAGAGAGAGAGAGAGAGAGAGAGAGAGAGAGAGAGAGAGAGAGAGAGAAAATGAATGAGAAAGAGAATTTACCACTGTTGATTTTCTTATGTCCAAGAAAACTTTGGGGGAATTATAAAAAGACATCACTTGTAATATCAAAAAGGAGGGTACAAATTCACTTAGGGCAGAAGAGAGATAGTACCCAGAAACTAGGGACTCTCAACCTTTTCACTTATGTGTACGAGCTGTGGAGAGAGAGAGAGAGAGAGAGAGAGAGAGAGAGAGAGAGAGAGAGAGAGAGAGAGAGAGAGAGAGAGAGAGAGAAGAGAGAGAGAGAAGAGAGAGAGAGAGAGAGAGAAGAGAGAGAGAGAGAGAGAGAGAGAGAGAGAGAGAGAGAGAGAAGAGAGAGAGAGAGAAGAGAGAGAGAGAAGAGAGAGAGAGAGAGAAGAGAGGGTACGGGGAAGTATGTTCTGAGACTTGAGTTTTTGGGAGACAGTTTTTTCCTTTCATTATTTTATTAGAATATAAAAAACCTAACTCCTAATATATTCTCATCACATGGATTATTTAAAAGAACATTTATGATTCCACAGAATTTAAAAATACAAATAAAGTAGGAAAAAAAATCCCTGTCAGTGCCAACGTTGAACAGGAAGGAAGAGAGGGAAGGAGGGAAGGAGGGAAGGAGGGAAGGGAGGGAGGGAGGGAGGGAGGGAGGGAGGGAGGGAGGAAGGAAGAAAGGAAGGAAGGAAGGAAGGAAGGAAGGAAGGAAGGAAGGAAGGAAGGAAGGAAGGAAGGAAGGAAGGAAGGAAGGAAGGAAGGAAGGAAGGAAGGAAGGAAGGAAGGAAGGAAGGAAGGAAGGAAGGGGAAGGGAAGGGAAGGAAGGAAAGGAAGGGAAGGAAGGAAGGAAGGGAAGGAAAGGAAGGAAAGGAAGGAAAGGAAGGAAGGAGCGAGCTTCAGTGATCCTTTACAAGAGAGACTGTTGAGGGGGAGTGTTGACTATTTTTTCTTTTTGTTGTTGTTGCTTATATTTGTTGTCTTATGACACTGAGTATCCCATTAATATAAGATATAAAATCTTCCATATATAGCAAAAATCCTGAGACTATTGAAACACCAAATACCTTCCTTCTATATTAAATTAAAGTTTATTAATATAAGGACTTCTTGTCTCTTTATTCTACACTTTTCTGATTTCAGTTCGGACAGGACTTTCCATTTGACTGTTATACATCATTGTGGACCTCTTTATCATAGTTGTTAATGGGCTGCTTCTCTCTCTCTCTCTCTCTCTCTCTCTCTCTCTCTCTCTCTCTCTCTCTCTCTCTCTCTCTCTGCTTCCCCAGCACGACCGCATCAGCACTAGTATCAAATTAACTCTCCGACTTTGAAACTTATTGATCTGCTATTAAGACACCAGTGAACTTGATGAAATGAGTGCTGTAGGTTCAGTCATGACTTCAAAGTCTAGCACAGCCACATAAAACAAGCGCCTTTGATCCTAACTCCGATCTGCTGAGGGTTTAAAGCCAGTTCTCCCTAAGCTGCCCTTCACACTCATCATGTCTGATGTCTTACCAACTAGTGACTTGATAATGTTAATAATGCAAATTTTAGCAAATGATTTTTACAATGGCAAAATTAATTATGGGAATTTAGGCTTCTTTCAGTTAAAGTACCCTCCCCTCTAAAAAATAATGGGAACAATTAGAACCATAGAGGGAAACTATATGCCCAGATTGCATCTCCAACTTAAGACCCTTGTGATTTCCACTCCTTCAGCACTCTTTTTTGCTGCTAAAACTGAAATGATTTATTGCAAATTAACTATCAAATGGCTTCAGATGAGTAGTAAGAATTTTTTTCATTTGGTTCTATTCCATACTAGTTAGATATTATTGGACAGAAACAGCTTCCTCTTTAATTATCTTTCTAGCATTTTCACACCACCACAAATTTCTTTTTATTTAGTTCCTTTTTCATTGTACTTCATCAAATTTTCAGAATCACATATTCTTCATCACTAAATATGTAATTGTGAATTAATATAGAAGTATACTTGTAAAATAATCAGCTAGTTTTGATTTTTAATATGAAATCAGAGTGTACAATCTAGCAACTGCTAAAATCTATATAACCTGATAAAATTTAAAAAACAAAAACATGTTTTATTTTAAAATCATATTTATAAACTCTTTATATAATTAGAAAAATGGCTTACATTTGTAATTCATTTGTCTAAAACCACTGTAAAAATTACTTTTTTTTTCCCCTTTGAAAAAGGGAGCTCCTAATTATGGAATTAATTGACATAAGTTTTTAACAAAATTCATTCCTAAATTTGAACTTTGAAATTACCATTAAAATTTTGTAACTTTTAAGAAAATATAGAAAAAAATAAAACTTTTTTTTTTAAATACTCCAATGATCTGATGAGCAATCCCATTTGGAGAACTTATATTTTCCCTTTTTTACATAGTTGGGTTTTGGCAGAAGAATACTAATAGTTTGAATTGAAATTGGATGACATCAAAGAAAAATTTTATATCTCTTTTGATTTGCAGTTTTATTATATTGTTTTATTATTACTGTTCTGAATCATTCCACAAATAAAAAAAAGAAATTCTCTCAGTGGATCTCTATTCCAACCCATTTCAATTCTGATATTTAAAATATGGCGGTAATGTAGCATTCCCTACCCCCCACTCTTCTGTCCATCCATTTCTTCCCCCCCAAAAAAAAAAACCTTTTAAAAACCTATACTTTTAATAAATGCCTTCAAATCAGAATTTTTTTGATAGTCTAATCAATGTATTTTCCCAATTTTACTTTTAACAATCAAATTTAGGTGGCATTATGTATTGTGTTTGTGCTTTTCCCCTTGAATGTTGATACTCACTTAACCTACTTGCAAATTCTAAAGAAGTCAACACTTGATTG
This sequence comes from Sminthopsis crassicaudata, assembly GCF_048593235.1. Classification (NCBI taxonomy): domain Eukaryota; kingdom Metazoa; phylum Chordata; class Mammalia; order Dasyuromorphia; family Dasyuridae; genus Sminthopsis; species Sminthopsis crassicaudata. The sequence goes on along the minus strand of NC_133618.1, from coordinate 589,246,315 downwards.
TGATAACGTTCAAAAGAATTTCCTCTGCCACTAGCACAGGAAAAAAAAACTTTCACCAATTAGTGCAGGAAAAAAGGAGGGAAAAGGCACAGTGCTGGCGCTCAAAGAGCCAGGCCTTGCGGCAAATCTGTCATGTCGAGAGGATTGATCAACAGGACGGCGATTTCTAATGGCATGTTGTCATGAAGAGTCAGCCACAGGGAGCCACCTGCTTTGCTCCTCATAGACAGCTAGGGAAAGGAAGGAAGGAAGAAGGGTGAGAGGGGAGGGGGAAGAGCGGGATGGCTTTCCACATCTTCCCCCACCAGTTCCCTTTTGCTAACAATTTTGGTAAAGGTTTCATGATTTTTCATTCAGTTGAAATATGTCAAGTCTCCGATCATATTACCCTGCCTTTAAGATTACAGTGGGTTGAAAGCTGACTTTTCTCTTAATTCAACCCCCCTTTTCTCCTTTGAGAAAGGGGACTGGGGTATCTATTGCACCCCTTCGCCAACCAAGTATTTCTGAGATCAGAAGACACATTTATTATCATCCAAAATCAACATGGATCATCCTAGCTTAATATAAATGAGACGGGGGGGGGGGGGGGAGAGAGAGAGAGAGAGAGAGAGAGAGAGAGAGAGAGAGAGAGAGAGAGAGAGAAAGAATATATGAATGTAAATGGAATTGCATGGCGCTTTGTCTAGCTGAGGAAGAGTTCAGCAAGGGAACCTTTATATGCTCTAATCTAGTCCACTCTAATCTAATCTACCATCAATGGTAGTGAAAGCTGGAGCTAATAGTTTTTTGTTGTTATCCATTTTTTGTGCTTGATGTAACTCAATATTCCATAACAATCTCAAACTTACCCTTGAAATGGAACGTCTCCTTTTTCAGGGAACCAAGACTGATTATTGTTACTCAGAAGAAAAGGATATCTTCGTTTTTTTTATTCCTACCCCATGACTTGCAGTTACCTTAAATAATGTGATAAAATGTGAATGCAAAGGTACTCTAGAGCAATGGAATGAAAGATATTCAAGCCCTCAAGAGAGATATTTGGGAAAGCCAAAATTAGGAGATAAAACCAAGAGATGGGATTCAGTATATCCAATCCCTAGATGTTGGTTATGGTTTGGTTGACACATACAAAAGATGGCAACACGCACAAAAAGATCTTGCTTAACTCTCCATAGTTCCTTGAAGGGGTTCAAAACATAATTGTGACAATATCATATCTGATAATTTTAACCACACAAATACACTCTCCGCTCCCTGTCCTATGTACCAAAGGGAAAAAAGTCAAATAAAAGTTAAAGAACTTTTAAGTTCATGAAATCAAACCCCACTTGGCATGCAAATCACGTACTGTAACCTTTTATCGGCGGAGCCTCTGGTCTCATCAGTCGATGAAATTCTCAGCCCGCGGCAACAGCTTAGCCGAGGGACACAGACCAATGAGAAAATATTCATTGTGTTAGCATTTCAAATGGCGAGAAAGGAAGAAGAAGCGCTAACTGATCACTGCCCGTGGAATTAATTGGATATTCCAAGAATAATGTCTCTCACTGAAGATCCTTGGAGGCCAAGCGCTGGTAGAGACCACATTTTGTGCAGTGTCTTCAAAAAGAGACCGCTTGGGGGTACTGGACATATTAGGGTTTTAGCGCATTTCCCTAAAGGCCAGAAAATAATCAGATGCACTGAACCAAAATCAACTAATCCATTCCATAATTATACACCCCAATCCAATAAACTTTGTCACATTACTGGAAAATTAAACTATTATATTGAGACCTTCTAGCATGTTCCAAAAATGAAAAAAGAAAGAAAGAAAACAGTCCTTTATTTTAAAGGGGAGAACCACTGGTGAGTCATCATTTTAAAGGGGAAAAATGTGTAATAAAACTTTTCTTATTATTCCTTGTGCCCCATACCTCCCTCTTCTCCATCACCCCCCACCACCATCACCACCAAGTTGTAGCCTTCTGTTCTGCTCAGGGCATTCCCGGGTGCCACACGGCTTCTTTTCTTTATTGCAAGAGGGATTTGCGCCTGAGCTTTATCACACAGAACCCAAGCATATGCAATGACCCTGACCGATATTAGGATATCTTTCCTTAAGACACATCTTAATCTAACCTTTTTAAGACTCTTTTGCTTTCAAACTCAAAACAGCATAAAAAATAAGCATTGTTGGTGGCAATGGGAGACTGAACCAAGGCTTTGGCTGGACCCAAAGCAGTCGCCCCCTGGATAAACAGCTGCTGATGCAACTAAAATAAGCGCCAGAGACCAAAAGGTAGGTGGGGGGTTGGGGGGGTGTGTGAAAAAATGAGATTAGGAACCTTCCCAAATGTTCCATCTCTCCTATCGACCACTGGCCTAGCGTGAGGTGTCAATTTTGACTCCAAAGAGAGCACACGAATTCGCAGCGGTCCCATTATGCGGTCTCTGCTCTCATTGTAAATTCTGTCAACGAAGTCAATCTTATTAACTTCCGCACTGGTTCACACATGACATTTTCTTCAATTTTCTTGCTGACATCAAAAACATCAATTAGCAGCCCGAAAATAGGAAGGAACGAATGACAGAGCCTGATAACGTCAACTATTTGAAGCCAAGGGTAAATCTATTCTCCAGTTCTGAATGCGTTCATTACAATTGCTTTTTCAAAGAAGACCTCCAAATAGCAAAGAAAATTAAATTTATCATCTAGAAATGCCTAGAAATTGTTTTTTTAATCCTATGTCTATCTCTCCATCCCAGAGCGTAACACAAAGTATCGCAATTGAGTTTTATGATAACATGCCACAACTTTAATAGAAAGTTTATAAAATATGCAGCCTTGACCACACTTCCTATCACATAACGGCTGGAAGGGTTGAAAACATTTGCCCGACAGATTGCAGCATTGCCTTGTCTATTCCATCAGTTTTGGAGACTGCTGATGCGTATGTACATACAACTGCCTAGAGGAAAGAAAAGATGACTACTCTGGGTGGGGAGCTCAGTAGCCAAGAGATGTTATAGAAGAGCATCACCCATTAACAAGATGGAAACTGCCCCCACCACCAACTTTTCAAGAGCAAGCCCTACTTCCATTACTGTAAAAATCAAAAAAAAGAACATTAGATCTACAGACAAATCAAATGCACGGTCCAGACTAAGAATATAAGATCTCACCTGCTCTCATCTAATTATTACCCATTTCACCTTAATTAATCTTTCCTTTCTGACACAAAATTTTTAACAATTTCCTTTAAACTAAAAAAGTCCTTTCCCACCAAACAAAAATAAAAATATCACAAATAAATACAGTGCCTCAATTGCTAGACCCAGCCCAGGGCATTTGGAAATCAAAGTTTAATGAGGGCTAAAAAAGCATAGCATGGTAAGATAAACTTGAGTTTTGCCATCTTGAAAGAACATTTTATTTATGTAACTGCCTATCTCTCTATTTATTTGCTGGCTTATTTGTTTGTTTGTTTATTTATTTATTTATTGGGGTGGGGTAGGGGTGGAGAGGGACACCGTTGTGTCCGCTTTGTGAGACAACCACTTCACGCTTGTATTACATCTCCTAGGGAGCGAATGAAAGCAAGTTCGGTGGCTCCCAAAGACGCTCACTCGGACTTAATACAAACAGAAAGAACAGCTACACCCTGATAAACAGATCACATTCCTTTAGCCCATTGATTTTTTGATCTTTTGACATTTTTTAGTTGCTTCATTCCCTTCCTTGTCTTTTCTTCAATGTCACAAAAGACAAAAATGTCTAAACAATTGATGGCAGAGATATCTATTAGCTGTCAGATCGCTGTTTTCCCGGCACTGACTAAGAGTACCAAACAGAATGCCGAGAACTGGTAAGATGACAAATTATGATTTTTTTTTTTTTTTTAACAAATGGGAGTGATCATTTTTGAATTACTTGCCTTTTTTCCTAACCAACGAAAACATGCTGGGGGAGGGGGTAAAGAAAAAAAATTCCCACTGAATCAGTTTCTGTAATTTCCATTAGGTGGATATGTTTGCTGGAAAACAGAGATGGAAAAAAGCCCTTCAAGCGACACACGGATGACTAATGTATTTTAGATTCAAGCATCAGAGAATAGCAAACCGTATTTTCTTGTGATTTTATTTTCCCCTTGAGAACCACATCAATAGTATAAGTGCTACATTGATAAAAAAAAAAAAAAGCAACAAATTATTCTATTTTGAAATGAAAGATTAGAAAAGATTGAACTGAAGTCTCTAAAGTTATGTTATTTTATTTTACTTTATTTTACCCTTAAGGAAAACCATGGTCATTTATTCAAAGAAAAGGAATTGTAAATTTAGCCAGAATCAAAACTTCCTCAAAAAGGAAATGAATAATGTCCTAACAGGTCCTTTTTCAAAGTGTTTCCAAACAGGTTATTCCCTATGCTTTAATTCAGATAAACGTGTCACATTAGTATAATTTTGGAGACCAGATCGCAAAGATTCATTGCACACCATGCCTTCTTTCAAATACAATAATCAAAGATTTATATACAAGCGGCAAAAACTCGGCACTTAGATTTGAAGAGATTAATGATGTTGACTTAACTAAGCAAAGCAACTTGGACTCCTCACTTTCCAAACAGATTCTTTTGTATGTGGTAATTATGACAACATGAGAATAAAAGCATTTGGCTTAAAATGTATTGCTTTAAAAGAACCATTTGAGGAAAAATCTGTCTTTACCCCTTTCGGAAACATTGCCCCTAATTTATGGAAAGCACATAGCAGAAACATATGGGGGTAGCGGGGAAAAACAGTTTCATTTATGTCTTACAGTTGCATTAACCTTAAATATAGTTTCAACTCAAAAAGAAAGAAATGGGGTATTCCTAGATAAAACTGGACAGGACACATCTGGACTTTCTACTACCTTCTTTTGATTTTTCTGGATTTTTTTAAAAGCTGAATTTTTGGTAAAAAACAAAATTTAAAAATCATTTGAGGATTAGTTCTTTAAACTGTTGTAGTGCAAAGAGAAAATATCTTAATAATATGTTCTATTTAGATTATCTATTAAAACATATGGCTATTTTAACTGTGTACTGAGAAGCAGTGTTTTTAAATAAAAAGATCATTCTAGTGACATATACAAACAAAATATAAAATATCTGCCTACAATAAGAGTATTGCGATTTTCAAATAAGAATTCAGACAAATAAACTTCAGAAAATGCAGTAACAGGGGAAATGTGTTGAATTCAATTTTTCATGAAATTTTCAAGTCCTTGTTTT